>NC_054377.1:141377503-141647503 GCF_017654675.1 Xenopus laevis | reverse complement strand
AAATATTGGGCCGTTGCAGAGACTCCAGATGACAAACATTTTCTTTTTCCGAGTAATTTTGTAACCGTAAAACTGCGGAATCACAGACACCCGTAGACTGAAATGTATTAATTCCTCGACTTATTTGGTTTGAAGAGTAGCCAAAAACACCACTGGTAAAACTCTAAAATACAAAACAATGTTTCAGTGATTTAAACAATGTTTCTCAGCCTTCAAAGTAGCAGTGACTGGAAAGAAAAATACAACGCCCAGATTTCTTCATGAAACCACCAACCTGTGTAAATAGCAAAGCATAAACTGGTACCTTGGGTAGACGGTTGGGGAGAGAGAGAAAAAGTCACGCATGGAAAATAAACACAAGGAGCTAATTACTACAATACGTGATTGAGGGCCGGGATCTTCGGCATATGTTACCGTTGGCTCCCCGCGCCTGAGCCGTGAAACTGAAAGTGAGTCCCATATATTTGAATTAGTAATAATGTTGTAATAATGTTTATGTTGGGTGCTGCCAGAACAAGTCAACCTCTAGACATTTTGGGGGCCTGAAAAATAATTTGCTGTGGGGCCCAGTGATATCTAGTTACGCCACTGGGTGTTGTGCATCTATTTCTCTTTCCCGTAAAAAAATTGACGAGGGTGTCTGTTAAAGGAGAAGGAAAGCTACCAAAGCAGTTTATTGCTAATCAATTGGCCACAATAGTACAAGCTATAATACTTTATTTATTCTGCAGAATGCTTAACCATACCTGAGTAAACAGCTCTATAAGCTCTCCGTTTGTTTAGGATAGCAGCTGCCATATTGCTTGGTGTGACATCACTTCCTGCCTGAGTCTCTTCCTGCTCACTCATAGCTCTGGGCTCAGATTACAGCAGGAAGGGGAGGAGGGAGGGAGGGGGAGAGGAGCAAACTGAGCATGCTCAAGCCCTAGCCCTGAAGGTTTAAGCTGAAAACAGGAAGTCTGATACAGAAGCCCATGAGTACACAATAGAAGGAAAGAAATGCTGTAAGTTGAAGGTAAAACTTAGTCCCTTTGTAAAATGTATAATTAAGCAATTGAATTCTCAATGAATCAGATGAAAATTGAGTGTAGGACTGGCCAGATATGGGATGACTTTGACGTAGTTGGCCAGCTTAAATATATTGCAATATATGGACAAACAATCCCTGTGTTGTTTAAAGGGTAAGGCATTTTTCAGTAGCAGTATGCACAAAATGTCGCTGTCTTAAATATATTGATAATGGGTTGAGTGCAGAGGACTCTTGTATTTGACTATATGTATTTTGTGGTCACAGTCTCATTGCACCCCGGCCTAATGGTTTTAAAAATTAGTGGTGAGCACAACTTTCCCTTGTTTGAAAGAAATACTGTGTTTCTTTTGACAGAGGACTCAGAGCAGCATTACTTTGAGGGTTTACTGGTGTTTTTATATTAGGGATGCACCAAATCCACTATTTTGGATTCGGCCAAACCCCTGAATCCTTTGCGAAAGATTTGGCTGAATACCGAACCTTAATTTGGGATTGGGAAGGGGAAAACATTTTTTACTTCCTTGTTTTGTGACAAAAAGTCACGTGATTTCCCTCCCCACCCTTAATTTACATATGCAAATTATGACTCGGTTTTGGTTTGGCTGGGCAGAAGGATTCGGCCGAATCACGAACCGAATCCTGGATTCGGTGTCTCCCAAATTTATATAGACCTTTATGATAAAGTATACTTAATCTTAGCCTTTCCCTTTAACCATGCAATCATACCGTCATAAATACCATTACTGTTCCCTGCCTAGAAAGGCCGAAAGAAACCAAACCCACTGCATCATGGGAACTTGGGACATGATATCATTTGATGTAATTCAGTAGCAGCATACATACATTGTAGTCAGTATTAACTAACTGAAGTTGTTGTGAGCTGTATTTTGGCAAGGGTTGAGTTCCGACGAAGATTGATGCTCCGTAATGAGTCTTTAACCTATTTTACTACTGACCGCAAACGACACTCATTACTAACGTGAAAACCCGTTTCCTTCCTTTGCACTGAGACCGTGGCACAGAGTATATAGAACTGCATTGAAGTTAGGTGATTTATGGTTACGTGAGCAGGCACGCGGCACCCTTTTGGCTCACTGGTGGGAAAAAACCATATAGAGGTAGAGCAAATTCCCACCCATCGTTTTATGTAACGTGCTGACGCAGTGTAGACATTCTATGAAAACTACTACTACGGAATACTGAGAAGACCTGTGCCCGAGACAAGGGCAGACATTAATATTCTGCATGTTTTAATGAGTAAAGAGAAAATAGGGACAGTCCCATGTTGATAAAGTTTCCCCTCCAACACAAACCCTGCCCACCAACCCTTGATTATGAAAGCACAAGCTTGTCTTCTTTGTTAAATTAGTGCCAACCCTGAAAAAACACACACAGTGGATGGGCACTGAGAAATACAGTTATGGGCTGTTCACAAGGATAGTTTGTTCACATGGGTTCACGTGAAAATATATATAATGTGTGGGTGTGTAGGGTAGAGCTGCATGATTAAATACCCAACTATAAATCAGCATTTCTACTACCAGACTAAGGAGGACATAGGAGCAGTGTAACTTTCTCTATATCAGGGGGGCCCCAACCTGTTTTAGCCGTGAACCACATTTAGTTGTATAAAGAGTTGGGGAGCAACACAAGCATGAAAAAAGTTCCATATAGGGCTGTGATTGGCTATTTGGCAGCCTACAGGAGAATCTGTCTGACAATACATCTGTTTTTTATTAAACCAAAACTTGTCTCCAAGCCTGGAATTCAAAAATAAGCACCTGCTTTGAGGCCACTACAAGGGGTTGGTAAGCAAAATGTTGCTCAAGCCACTGGGCGAGGATCACTGATCTATATAGATGGTAGTCTTGGAATTGGAAGCTTGAGTTGTGTTATAGTTCTTTTTATTGAGCATATATATATATATATAGACAAATACAAGAGTCCTCTGCACTCAACCCATTATCAATATATTTAAGACATTGAGACATTTTGTGCATACTGCTACTGAAAAATGCCTTACCCTTTAAACAACACAGGGATTGTTTGTCCATATATTGCAATATATTTAAGCCGGCCAACTACGTCAAAGTCATCCCGGGTGTGATCCCACTGGTGTCTAATAAAAGGGCAGCCAAGTTTGGCAGTTTTACTTTGAAAGCAGCAAGTAAGTTGCAGGTAAAACTTAGTCCCTTTGTAAAATGTATAATGAAGCAATAGAATTCTTAATGAATCAGATGAAAATTAAGCGTAGGACTGGTCAGATATGGGATGACTTTGACGTAGTTGGCCAGCTTAAATATATTGCAATATATGGACAAACAATCCCTGTTTTGTTTAAAGGGTAAGGCATTTTTCAGTAGCAGTATGCACAAAATGTCTATGTCTTAAATATATTGATAATGGGTTGAGTGCAGAGGACTCTTGTATTTGTCTATATGTATTTTGTGGTCACACCCTCATTCCACCCCCGCCTAATGGTTTTAAAAATGAGTGGTGAGTACAACTTTCCCTTGTTTTATATATATATAATATATATATATATATATATATATATATATATATATATATATATATATATATATATATATATCCACAGACATTTGGCTAATTCTAATAAATGAACTTCTTATTACATTGGTGATTTTAAAAAATGCCCATTATAGGTCACAAACCCAGGTCACATCATGTTACACCCATGATCTGGGCCAAACTTTTCCAGCTTTCTAAAGTACATACAGTATATATAATGATAACAGCTACAGTAAAGGTGGCCAAAGAAGTACGGGTATGGGACTGGTTATCCAGAATGCTGTTTCTGTAATTTAGATCTTCCTACCTTAAGTCTACTAGAAAATCATGTAAACATTAAGTCGAGCCAATAGGCTGGTTTTGATTCCAATAAAGATGAAGTATATCTTATGGGATCAAGTTCAAGCTACTGTTTTATTATTACAGAGAAAAGGGAAATCATTTTAAAAAATCTGGATAATTTGGATAAAATTGAATCTATGGGAGATGGCCATTATGTAAATTGCACACACACAAGCAGCGCTGGGCAAGCAGAGAATGGCACACACAGGGAGGGAAGGCAGAACAGAGCAGGAGACAGGAATCAGGACCAGTCTAATATGTGCTACATACAGTGACACAGTGCTGGGGCCCCATTAGCATTTTGTATAAAGTGTGAACAGGTGCACAATGTGGGCAGTTTCAGTCTGGGTCTCAGGTGTGAACAGTACAGGGGGTTTGTCTGAATTTGAGGTTTAAACCATGCAGGGGCCAGTTCATCTCTATATTGATACCTTTTAAAGATTACATATAGCAAGCAGACACAGCTTGTGGGGGGCCACAGAAGGGGGGGTCGCGGGCCGACAGTTGGACAGCCCTGTCCTATATAATGAACTAGATAAAGATGGTCTGACTGTTAAGCCTTTGGGCCAAAGATTGGATTAAAGATGAGGTTGTCAGTTATTAGCCAACCAGATTTTCCACATAGCCCAATGGATATTAGAATGTGCCCAATGAGACATCAACTAACAAAGGGAACCTTTATGGTCTCATATACAGTTGCCAATCCAGTCCAGAGAGGCCAAATCAGCACTGAATATCTGTCCCTTTATAAGATTCCCATATTAAACACCATCCAATCCTGGGTGAAAGAGCATCTCATCTGCAGTTATTCTGCCTCAAAGTCTCCTTCGTTTTATTCCACCAACATAAACCAATAATATTTGCATGAACGTTTTCCAACACACTTCATATAAGCTCCTCAATGATCCAAGACATTTTGCTGTAGGTGTTGCTAAGCAAATATTTAGGTATTTACTAGTCTGCAAAGCCAGTCTGGACTCCAGCTTGATTGGGATACGACTTAGACATCGCTGTGTTTATTCTAGAAGGATTTTTCTCCTGACTCGAGGCGGGCAGCAAAGAACCCATTAATAAATCCTGGTGAAAAGAAGGGGGGGCTTCTTCTACCAAAGCATAGAAAGTATAAGCCCTAACTGGAGGCAGATTAATAAATACTGTGCTTAGTTTCTATGTAGAGTAGACAGGTCATCGCAATGGTGTTAGGTATAATATATACTAACCCCCATTAAAGTTCAGGGAGATGGCCTAAACGCACAGCCTTCCAACTGGGAGTAAAGTCAATCAAAACAATACATTTCCAAAAGTCGGCTGAGAAAAAGGAAAAAAAAGTAGGTTCTGTGCAGGCTTTCAGGAAAAGGGTTATTTTCTGCAAGGGGTCCTGTTGTAAAGTGAAACATGGAAAAGGCTCTTGTGATGTGGTGAAGCTCGATTGCCGGAGTTCTCCGAGGAAGCAGATTGAACAAGTGGTAGAGGATGAAGCCAGGGGAAATGCGGAGCGTGTGTTGCCTACATTTATGAATAAGAGCCTGTGCAGATCTCACTTGGGAGCTTTTGCAGAGCCCCTTTACTGACAAAGAAGGTTGTTCCTCATGCCAACATATATTTTCCTTGTAAATCTGTTCAGCTGTCTTGAAATGAGCCAAGGGGGGAAGGCTCGAGCCAAATTTTCGAGTTTGTATAAATATGTTCATTTGTATGTGTTTTGCTTGCTACACATGCGATCGTTTATCCATCAGCGCGAGGCTATTTGGACATAAAATATAATTCTACTTGACATCTGCAAAAAGGATTAAAGAAATAAAGCAGGAAAGGTAGAAGGGCGTGGCGCGAACAAGGTGCTTTTTGGGGTAGGGCAGAAAGGGCAGTAGCCACAGCATGGCAAGAGTTTCAGTATTCGCAGCAAAGAGATCCAACCTGCAGACTGGAGATGCTGGGAACTGTCCATAAAGATTGGACATCCCTGATTTATTACATTTACCTTCATTAGATGAGGACCTAGTGAGGTTTTGCTTTGAAAAAGACCCATAGACTCCGATGGATGGTGCTCTGAAATAAGTACAACAGTCTGTATGCGCTAAAAGCTAGGAGAAATAAGAATGCAGCATAAAGAGAATCTAAGTGTAGCGGGTTGTTGGAAGTTGTAGTTCCACACTCTCCCAAAATTCTACTTTAAGGTGCTTGATTACTTGTTACTTGACTCATACAGACTGTTATATTGTGATCGCCACAGGATAAACTGAGTCGGAACCAAAGGAGGATTCTGGGAACTGTAGTTTTACCACATTGCGTATATTTCTAGCTCTGAAAATAAGTCACAGGGTCACCATGAAAAAGTGCCCATTAAGTTTTGCAATGGTTCATGAATTTTTGGTGAAGCAGGGCAGATCTGCTCATCATTAGGCTCTAGTCTTCATGCAGTACCATGGTTAGACTGGGTCAGACTATCTGGAGGAAATCAAAACAGACTGGGGTTGATCCTAAGACCTCAGTGATGCAAGGCAGAACCATTACTGCCCAAAATGTACCCAACTGCAAAGGCCACTAACCAAAACTGTTATGGAGAGCCAGGAAATAGGCCCTAGTCTTCATGCATTACCATGGTCAGACTGGGCCGGCATTACCATAGGTCACTCTTTGTTAACGCTGGAACTCCAGTCCAGGGCTGGTTTCAACAGGGACTTATATCAGTCCCAGTGGAGCTTACAATCTAAGGTCCCTATCTAAGGTCCCTATCATATACACACACACAATATGGTGTGTGTATCAGGAGCCAACCTACCTGTATGTTTTAGCAACGTGGAAGGAAACCAGACTACCTGGAGGAAACCAGTACAGACTGGGCTTGATCCTAGGACCCCAGCAATGCAAGGCAGAACCATTGCTGCCCAAAATGTAGCCATCTGCAAAAGCCACTTACCCAAACTGATATGGAGAGCCAGGAAAAAAGGAAGGAGGAACAGGGATGCTGTACATGAAAGCACATTATACCGTATAATCCAATGAGATCTCTAAAACACTAGATCTGCTCCTCTGTATTAGACGAACAAAAATGAGCCAAATGCACAATTTATAATGAAATCAGTATCATGCACTCTGTTAAGAACCTGGTTCCACAGTTGGCTTTGCCAGTTTTTATATTACACGGTCCACACCCACAGGTGCAATAGGTCCCGGACAATTCTAGAAATCCTCTTCTTAGCTAAAAGCTACTTACAAACCAAAAAGGAGCCACGCTACTTACAAACCAAAAAGGAGCCACGGTGTTAATTTACGCAACTTTGCTTGTCCGTTTCTGCGAGGGCCCCGGCTCCACGCAGCCGACGGATTAAGAAAGGTTTATTTTGTTAGAAGTGTATATTCAGAAAACCCTCTACCACACAAGGGAAGAAACGAAAGGATCTGAAAGTCTCTGCTATCTTTTCGCTGATCAAATGTCAGCAAGTATCTATTAATAACGCAGCACGTTTTTCCATATAAAATGTTTGTGAGGTGCGGGGTGAAACCAAGAGATATTTGACAAGCTCAACCTGCCGGGTACATCACGATTTACTTTATGGTGCTTATTACTTTTAAACAATTCTTCTTCCTCCCCCTCCAGCCCTTAGTTTTGAAGACCTTGTTATCGGCTGAAGAAAGACTTAAGTAAATTTGTTGTTCATCAGAAAGGGAATTACAAAAGGAGAACCAAGGCAACATTATTGTGTCTGTAGGTTTTCACAACATACCTACTAGGGATAAACCGAATCCAGGATTCGGTTTGAGATTTGGCCGTTTTGAGCAGGATTAGGATTCGGCCGGACTGAATCCGAATCCTAATTTGCATATGTAAATAAGGGGTGGGAAGGGAAATTACCTGACTTTTCATCACAAAAGAAGATTTTTTTCCCACTGTTTTCTTTTCTGCCCCTAATTTGCATATGCACATTCGGATTTGGTTCGGTATTCGGCTGAATTTTTCACCAAAAAGTCAGGGATTTGGCCGAATCCAAAATAGAAGATTTGGTGCATCCCTACAACATACCTACTAGGGATGCACAGAATCCAAGATTCGTTTCGGGATTTGGCCAGGATTTCTACCAGGATTCTAAAAAGTGGAATTGGTGCATCCCTAATATATACTTTAACTTTAGCACTAATTCCTTTATTGCATTTTGATTGCAGCTAAAACAATCCCTGCATGCAATTCTTTTAGAGATGCATCTAACCCAGGAATTGGATTCGGCTGAATCCTTCTGCCCGGTCCAACCGAATCTGAATCCTAATTTGCATATGCAAATTAGGGGCGGGGAGGGCAATTGTGTGACTTTTTGTCACAAAACAAGACAAAACAAGGAAGTAAAAAACATTTTCCCCTTTCCACCCCTAATAATAATCCAGGATCCATCTACTGATATGGGGGAACAAATATAACAGGTGAGTATATGATATAGAAGCAGCAATATATTTAATACCTGTTGTCTAATGTCTTCCTCTACTTGTCCTCTTATCTCTCTCGCTGTATACTGTTCCTACAGGATTCAGTGATCTTAATGACTGGAAAAATGGCACACAATACAGTACAGGACCTGTTATCCAGAATGCTCAGGACCTGGAGTTTTCCGTATAACAGATCTTTTTGTAATATGGATCTTCATACTTTAAGTCTACTAGAAAATCATGTAAACATTAAATAAACCCAATAGGCTGGTTTTGCTTCCAATAAGGATTAATTATATCTCAGTTGGGATCAAGTACAAGCTACTGTTTTATTATTACAGAGAAAAAGGAAATCATTTTAAACATTTTAGATCGTTTGGATAAAACGGAGTTTATGGGAGACGGCCTTCCTGTAATTCTGAGCTTTCTGGATAACAAGTTTCTCATCATGAGATGGGTTTTCTAACTCTTTGGTTTGGTCTATATCAATGAACAGAAACTATTGGTCAACTTTTGGCTGCTCGGGTCCCTTAGTGAAAGTTTTTTTAAAGCTAGAAAGTCTTACCAAGCCATTTTGTGGTTTCTAGCACCCCACTTATACTTCACCAGCGATTCCCAAACTGAGGTGTTGGCCCAGTCATTTTTACAGTCATTAAGATGGGAGTGATTGCTGGGGGAACTCCTTCTAAAGGGCAGCTATGGCAACAATTAGCGACAGAGCCTATTAGATCCCGTAGATAGCCCTAGAAGACCCACTTGAAGGTTTATTAGGGTAAAATCTGGAGAATACTTATTTTCTGTGAAACTTATAAAGTATCTGAAACCAGTGGCTGGTAAAAACCACTCTTACAGATTGCAACCCATGACACCCTCACCTGAGGAAAGAGAGGTAGCTGCTGAAAGAAGGAATGAAGCCAGAGAAGTAGTTGCCATGAAGCAATTGGCTCTCCACAACTCTTGACTGTACAAAAATGGAAGGTCAGGGTACATAAAGAGAAACAGGCAGAAGTCAAAGCCATGTAGGCAGAAAAGTACACACGGAAAAACAGAGATAAGGCCAAGTGGTCAGTAAGTCAATAATTGGTACTTGGCTACAACAGGAAGGCACCAAAGGCCACCAAAACAGTGTTCGAGTGAGTTAAGGTAGAGCCCTTGGGTCATGACGCATGTAGTGCTGCACCTGTACATTGTCCATGGGAAAGGGTCCCGACATTTAGATATTGCTGGAACTATAGCTGAATGATTGATAGGTTAGGATATTCATATAACTGCGATCTTGTTACATGCTAAGGGGCGACTGAAACCCAAATACACAGATCTGCATCTGCTCTAAGCTCTATAAGAAGTTTCATTTCAGGCAACTACAAAAAGTTTTTGCACTGTGAAAGGGTAGGGAGCACCCGCACAAACAAAGGCAGAGCTGACAATTAATTCCATGGAGATTGGACAAAACTGACCCAAATACCCAAATGCTAGATTGCAACAATTCTTAATACTAGAGAGATTGTCCTGTAGGCCTCATATATAAGAACTTACTGAGACCTGATCACAATGTGCTCTCATTATATAATGGTTTTGGAAAACCCCAAGAACTAATTACCCACCGCATAAAAAACGTATTTATGAACAAAATCTGTATTAGTTCTATGCAAGATGACTGATGATGACAGATGGAGACTACCTCGGGCAAATGTTACTAATAATGGGAGCTGGCTAGTTTTAAAAGAATTCAAAAACTCTGCAAGCGAAGGAAATTCCACACTCACCTTCAGGGCAGTCAGTGGGGGGTGTATAAATAGCACAAGTGTAGGGAGCCCCCAAACTGATCAGTATATAGTGCTGTTTAGTAGGTCTTAAGAAGACCCAATATTGATCTCTGATGGTGACACTGCACAGTGCTGGAACCATAAATAGATACTTAAAAATGGGACCTGGTTTTTAGTATTTTACAACCTTTACGCCAAGGAGAGGGACAGGCCATGTAACTGTCTGTAGTAAGAAAGGTAAAAAGTCAGAGGTTTGGTGACATTGTGCATTCTAGTTTAGAAGTTTACTTGTCTGCTGACACAACAATCAATCTGGATAAGTGTTTAAAGGGATACTGTTATGGTAAAACAGGTTTTTTTTTCAAAAAAGCATTAATTAATAGTGCTGCTCCAGCAGATTTCTACACTGAAACCAATTTTTCAAAAGAGCAAATGGATTTTTGTAATATTTACTTTTGAAATCTGACATGGGGCTAGACATAGTCAGTTTCCCAGGTGCCCCCAGTCATGTGACTTGTGCTCTGATAAATTCAGTCACTCTTTATTGCTGTACTGCAAGTTGGACTGATATCACTTCCTCCCTTTCCCTCCCCAGCAGCCCATCAGCAGAACAATGGGAAAGTAACCAGATAACAGCTCCCTGGTAGATATAAGAAAATCACTCAATAAAACAAATCCATGTCCCACTGTGACTCCTTCAGTTACATTAAGTAGGATAAACAACAACCTGCCAGAAAGCAGTTCCATAGTTCAGCACTGACACTTTATGAAAGCACATGACCAGACAAAATGACCTGAGATGCACCTACACATCAATATTATAACTAGAAAAATACACTTATTGGGTTAAGAATGATATTTTATTTAGTAGAGCAAATTATTTACAGTGTAAACAGTGTAATTTAGGAATAAAACTACACCATAAAAATCATGACAGAATCCCTTTAAGATGTTGCCTTCATTCATGCTCATTAGAGCAGCTATTAGGTGGGTTTTGCTGTTTTGGGCTAATCAGGGAGACATCACAACCTTCATTTTGTTTCGCCATTACTCTGCGGTGTTCTGTTTTGTGCCCCGAATTACCAGGACAAAACCTCTTCTCCCACCACCATAAAGTATCAAAGTATGAGCCTCCTATCAAAAGGCATCAATATTGAGAAGGATTACCACCCAACATATACATTTGTCAACCCATATTTTAATAATGTTTTGAAAAAATCCCAACATACCCCAGACATTAGGATAAAGAACTTAAAAAACTAAAGAGGCTCCTATATAAACATCTAAACCTACCTTAACTATGACTTTGACCACTGTTAATGACAATTTGATGGCCAACAATGCTGTAAACCAGCTGGAATATCATGGGAATACCTGCGCCTGCCCTGAATCGTTTCAATGTAAAAAACTGATCTTACAAACATTACAGGACAAAAGCCATTTTGATTCTCTTGAGAAAGGGATGGAGAACCACACATCCCAATATTTTTTTCTTATTTTTTTCAAATCGTACTTCCTCCTTGGAGTAGCTAAATAAACAAGACGACTAACACCAGATACTGTTTAGAAAATCTACAAATCAATATATACACAGATCCTGGTAACACTAACAATGTTCTATTTTATGCTCCGAGTCAACAGCATGACAAACGCCAGGCTCAGATAGTCAACTAGGACATTAAACATGTTAGCACAACCTAGGGAACAGAATTTGTATAGGTCTGACGTTTTATGGACTATGCCCCCAATAATTTTGCATCTACTCACAGAGGATATGTTTACGTGAGCTGTCGGCACTCACTTTCCATAGTTGTAGACACTTGTTACCATCAAATGTTTTGGAAAAAAAACTGTAGTGAAATATTTTCCCATATATTTAGTGCAAACGTGGACCGGGGTTAACTAACGAGTGATGATGGAGAGGACTAACAACTGCTGTTGTGGAACAAGACTAACAAACTATACCCAAATTCAAGAGAACTTTGTTCAAAAAGTAACACAATTCAGATATCAACGCAAACAGCCCTTTCCAGATCTCATGAGGTTTTCAAAGCCTCCTCTCGAACAAAACTGGGGACATGTTGACTCAGCTCTTCAAATTTCCTATGCACCAATACCTACACTCTGGACCCAACGTGATAAGACTTTGCGCATTCATATGAAGGGGGTAGGCGGAATTGGGGTGACAAGTGGTCCCGGCATAGGGACGCCCTATGTATAAATCTGGCCCTGGTCACCTGTCCGGACAGTCCGGTTTTATAAAGGGCAGACAAATTTCCTAATTAAGATTGAAGCAGCAATCGACCAATAGCCACATCATCAACCCACCCCCTACACTTCATTGACCCGCCCCTACACATCAGAGACCCGCCTCCAGCCCAAGGTTAGAAGCAGGGAAAGGTGGCAACCCTAGACTAATTCAATAAGGGAACAGTGGCACAACTAGACGTTACTGGACCCCACAGCAAATTAATTTTAGGGTCCCCAACATATGCAGAGGTTGTTTTACCAATATATATGTTGAAATTGCTTTTAATTATGGCCTCATGGGGCCCCCTATACCTTCTGGGTTCACTTGCAGCCGCAGGGTCTGCTTCCTCTGTAGAACCTTTACTTATCACTTCCCACTGTTCCTATGGAAGTTTACTGCCTATACAAAAAGAGGATTAAACTTATAAAGAGAACCCTATAAAACGGTACAAAATCGAATGTAAATCGGGTAAAAAGAAATTAAAGTTCTTAAAATTAAGCAAACAAACAAGCAATGGGTATAGTTTTTAAAAAAGAACAAGGTATATGTAATATATTTGATTCATAAAAAATATTAGAATAGAAGGCTATTTTCAAGAGTATTCTTTAGTAGGACCCAATATAAGCTACAACCAGAGTTTTCATTTAGAAGAGTGTCAGCTCTTGATGAGAAAGTTCGGGGTGCATGTCACCCAAATATTTTGTCTCACCGTGACATAAATCAACACTGGGAAACCCTTGGAATTGCTTCTGTGTACTGCCTTATGAAAGGAAAATGGATCCAGAGCTCCATGTGGCTATAATTATTCTGGAATCTTTCATTCCTGGGGAATAATGGATATAATCACCTTACAAATCACTGACAATAAAAAGACAGTTGCTATTACTATAAATATAAAACCATTTAAAGTTTGGCAGCAAAAGACCGAAACTTGGAGAATACTTCGGAGGCTATAGGTGTGAATTCTGTTTTTGTGTGGATCAATAGGATTCTTCATAGGTGAAATCACAATGCACTGTGCTTTCCAGACCTCACACGTCTCTTCATATGTCAGAGCATTGCGCCGGCACAAATGTAACTAAAAGTAAATTCTTTCCATAAAACACTCGACAACAACAAAAAAGAAGAAAAAAAAAAGAAATTCTAATTAGTCGTCAGCTTGTTTCATATAAATGTCCATTTTCTATTGTTTTGTCACATTTATCATCTCAACTTTTTTTTTTTAATTCTCTTTTCCTAAGAAGCACTTAATAGCTATCCTTCTTTTTAGATTGTGCAGTGCTTTCTTGATGCTAAATCACTGACTAGTGTGATGGCACCATGCTGTTTATATGATCAAGGGATGTCACCGAACGTTTGCAATCCAAATATTAGACTTTGTACATTATTCATATAATGCACATTTTTATGTTGTGAAGAACAGTGTGGAAAAGAAAGGCGACCGGGATCTATCATTGTAACCCATTACGGCAGCCAGAACCCCACATGAATACCATGCAGGAGAAAAGCAAAATGATTCCGCTCTTATAGGACTGAGAACCGAAAACTTCATTTTTGTTTGCCAGTTTTGTCCGCCAGCTACTGTGAAACTTGCAATGGAACAGTTGCAGAGACAGTAAAGGGAATAATGAATCATTCTTGATTTCCGTTGAAAAGGTTGAATAGCAGGACAACAACAACAGGAAACAAACATGCTCACAAGGCAAACCCACTGCTCCGATGAGGTCACTCGGTACAAGCCACAAATATTTACAGTATTTGTTGGACTTAACACGTTTTAGGTCCTTCAACCCCATGGATCACAATGTTGCCAATATTGACTTGGAGATTACTAGAAACGGACCACTAACACCCTTAAGATCTAACAATTTGTTTCTTCTACTTAAGCTGGCCACAGACGCAACGATCCGATCGTACAAAGCAACGTACGATCGGACTTCCCCATCTCCCGACCCTCCACTAACCATTCAGATCAAATAAAGTACTAAAGAACAGATCAGCCGATGTTCTGCCCCTGACAGCAATCGTACAAAAGTTAAGTCCGACCAAAGCTAGTGACAGTCTCCCTCTGAAAATCGTACGATCGGCAATACACGCAGAGATATTACCCGCAGCCGGCAGAAATCTTTTAACTGTCCGATCGACCAAACAACCGATCTCCGCCGGACGAAAAATGACGGGACTCTCCACACATGGTCCGAAAATCGTACGAATCCTCGATTCATACTATCAGATCTTTGCGTCTATGGCCAGCTTTACACAACTGAGGGTATATCAGACAGGGATGTAGGGATATATACATGTAGTATTTTGACCACTGTTACCATAAGGCAGAAGATAGCAGTGGCCAAAACTCTGCTCTCCACCACTTCCCACAAAAATCAGGAAGTGGAAAGACCTTCCTGGTCACATTTAAGCAATCATATCCACACCCAGGTCTGCCTACCACTGCTACAGGAACCACCTTAAATTCCAGTAGAAAGAAGAAGCAGGTTCTTTGATTGCTGCTGGTTTCATCCTGATGGTCAAAACCTCTCAAGAAGAAGTCCAATCTGTGCCAGGTCAACTTATGGATACGCCCAAGGCAGACCCTAGCTGTGACTCATGGGGGGTGGAACAGGATGAGAAGTACCACATCGGAGTGCAACTTGGACAAAGAAACTAGGAGAAAGGTGGCTAGAAGAGGTATGTGGTTGGCACCCCCAACCACCACAGTTGGACCCTAGGATTGTGCCTCTTATACCTACCCCTAGTTCCGGCCCTGAGTCCAATACAGTTAGCACTGTTGAGGCACAACATACCATTAAAGGAAACAGTGAACTTAAGAGGGTCTCAGTCAAAAAATTTTTAAGAGCAGCTCAAACCCTGACTTTAATTGGAAGGGGCTGCAATCTCCTATACTTTTTATACAACCAAAAATAAAACTGGGGACAGCAGCCAATCTTCCAATAAAAATAATATCCTTATTTGTTCAGCTTAAAACAATCATAGTCATCTATGGTCTCAGTCTAACACAAATCTAACAACATCTTGTCATTTAATGGGGTCATATTGGGACTCTCTGCAGTCATCTACCACTATATGGATAGTTACAAAAATAGAAGAGGGTGCTCCTCAGTCAAGATCTCTAAATGTAAAGGAACAAAGTTTCCCTGTGTCCAGTTAACAAAGAATCATCCAGATTCTTCAGATGAAGCTTTATTTAGGGAAAGGTAGCCATGATGTCTTTAGACAAATCCCAGCTTAGATCATGTCACAATACACATGTAGAGCAAGTTTTATTGGTCACCAATATTATATTGCAGCCTCATTGATGTCTACTACTGTCTCATCCAAGGGCACCAGAAATTCAATTGCTGCCCTAGGATGAGGAGGAATTAGTATAAATAAACATCAGTAGATGTGTAGAACAATTAATAACCATATACCACATCCAAACAGAGGTAGTGAATAACAAAAGAAAGAACTATATTCTTTAATACTAGAGACAGAAAGAAAGAACTATATTATTTGATACTACAGAGTTGCCTTTTTAGAAAGAAAGTTTCCCTTATGTCACCACTTATCTCCCAACAATCCCATAGGGAAATATTTGGGTGCAACCACCATCCATTTCAGCCTTGCCCAATTACATCAAGTCATGCCCATTATCTACTAAAGGTGGCCATACACGATAAGATCCTCTCGTTTGGCAAGGTCGCCGAAAGAGCAGATCTTAACCCGATATGCCCCACCAAAGGCAGGGCGATATCAGATTAATCCAATCATTTAGCCCTAGGGCCAAAAGATCGAATTACAATGAAGGAAATAGGCGCCAACAGAACAAGGACCACATCATCTACAGTAGCTGATGCGGTCCTTGATCGTGGGAGAAATCAAATCTGCCTGATCAATATCTGGACGATTTTTGGTCAGATATCGATCGGGGAGACCCGTCGGAATGCCCCATATAGGGGCAGATAAGATGCCAAATTAGTGTAAAGGACCGATATCGGCAGCTTTAATCTGCCCGTGTATGGCCACCCTAAATCATAGTTAAGTCACGGTAAGCCCCATCCTTTTCTGGGCTCCATAATTTGAAAGCATCTCTTGAGGAATCTGATAGTTGAGAAGATTATATTGCCCTTTAAAACTCCCAGCCCGTTATTTCACAGAAACAAATATTATAACCTATGAATCATAACACGGATTAATTACTAGTTATTAAAGAAATGTTAGCGAGCAGCAGAAGAAACAAGAGAATGCTTTTTGGCCTTAATAAAGAAAAAAAAAAGGCTTTCCTCGTTTTTTAATGGTAAGCAAGGCTAATTTAATTTTATGGGTGCAATTTGGCTTTAAGTGCCAACAGATTTTTGTTATATTGCTACCAAAATAATAAAACATGATAAAATAAATGATGTAGCATGTGGCAGAGAAATGACGGTCTGCAGGAACAGTCAGGGAAATAATAACATTAAGGAGGAAAATGATTTTCACTTTAGTGATTAAAATTGCCAGTAGTGCTTCTTTTTTTAATTTGCACTCACTGTTTTTTTCACTTATACTACAGGATGATCAGAAATTGTAAAGTATTGTGAGTTTAATACCTTACTGGGCCACAAAGCAAAAATATTTAGGGGAATCCAAAATTTTGGAATGAGACATTTTTCTTTAGGCTGTTCCTATTGAATTATGCTTAGTACAGGGGCAGTGGTGTAACTAGAGTGCACCAGGCCCCCTGCAAAAAAATCTTCAGAGGGGCCCAGCGCACTCAGATCCCCATCCTCCTGCCCACTTCCCGTACGACCCTGACTCCGCCCACTCCCAATTGACTTGCTTCCCCCTCGCGGATAAGAGAGAGCGCAGTAACGTAATCTCCGGGCCAGGACGCAGGATGTGCACCCGGGCCCCTTACCCACCCCTCTTGACGCTGGATTACTTACAGCCATGATTTTCGGCAGCCACACTGCAACGCGATCTCCAGTGGGCCCCAAGGGGGAGCGGGCCCTGGTGCAATTGCACGCTTTGCTCCCCCGGTAGTTACACTGAGAGCAACTGGGGGGGAGGGGTGTTTTTTATTCGCTATAGAAGAAGCAGATCCCACAGTCCAGGACCCCCTTTATCCCAGGCTCCTATGCAACTGCGGGGTCTGCTTCCTCTATAGTTACTGTATAAAACTGTAAAGGGGAATATTTCAGCTGACTTTTATAGTATTTTGATACAGGCATGAGCAATGATTGTACTATTCCATCAAAGTCTGTTATTGGTTGGTACTGGTTCTCACTGTAACAAACCCTTTCCGTATCTTAAGAAGGAACATGTTTTCCTCTAATTGATGCCCCCCATGTTCTCTAGATGGATCCACTTGTGAATAACGCATCAAAGAGTTTATTATATGGCCCCATTATATATTTATACATAGTTATCATATCTCCCGGTAAGTGCCTCTTCTCCAACTTGGCCAGTCTTTCTTCATAATGGAGACCTTCCATTCTTTTTATCAGCTCAACAGCTTCTTTGGACTTTCTCTGGTTAACTGATATTCTATTGGTAAGCAAAACTGCAAGGCATATTCTAGAGGGGACCTTACCAATGCGTTGTAAAGAGGGACTATGACCCCCTCCTACCTAAAAAGTCTAAACCCCTTTTAATACAAGAAAATACCTTGCTGGCATTTTCTGCTACTGACTGACATTGTTTTCTAAGATTATTATAGATGTTTCTCCATAAAGGATGCGTCTAGATCAGGAGTCCCCAACCTTTTTTTTTACCGTGAGTCCCATTCAAATGTAAAAAACAAAGTTGGGGAGCAACATAATATGGGCTGTAGTTCACTATTGGTAGCGCCTATGTGGACTGGTAGCCTACTGGAGGCTTTGTTTGGCAGTACATGTGGTTTTTATGCAACTAAAACTTTCTTCAAACCAGAGGTCTTTGGGAGCAACATACAAGGGGTTGGAGAGCAACATGTTCCTCACAAGCCGGTTCTGGATCACTGGTCTAGTTTAATCCCATTTAGGTTATAAGTGGCTGCCCACTTTTCCCAGGTGCATAACCTTACATTTATCAACATTAAGGGGGTTATTTATCAAAGTCCGAATTTATTTCAATAAACTTACGCTTACTTATTATTACATTTTCCCAAAAATTTGCTTTGCGGGGGGAAAAAAATCAGATTTTCAAGATTTTTCCGGATTTTTCATCCTGTTTTCACGATTTTATCAGCTTTTTCATCCGAAAACTCTATTTTTGCCCAAAGACTTCGGGGTATTGCAGCACACATCAAAAAATCATTGATATGCAACCTCGACAGGTCTGAGGTGCCGGATTTTCTGATTCAGACTTTTCCACCCTCGGGGTTTAATAAATTCCAAAAAAATCTTAATTTTTATAAAAGTCAGATTTTATATAAAATAAATAAATAAGTAAATATTTAGTATTTACTAAAATTTGGATTTCTATTTTTTGCATGATTCATATTTATAACAAAATTATTCTTTTTTTAATCTCTCTAAAACTTCACAAATTAAAAGCTGTGCTGATCCTATTGCACCGTTTTCTTTAGCCATTCAAACTTTTAGAGGTTTTCGGATGTTTTTTCGCTTGCAATTTTCTGAAAAACTAAAATTTAGAGGCTTTAGAGATATTCAATTTTTTTTTTAGATCGTTCAGCACTTTTTTTTTTTTCCGTTCGTACTTTTTATTTTCTGATCTTTTAATAACGTTCATGGCATTTGTGGTTTTATTGAAATATGGGGGAATGTGCTAATGCAAAAATCGTTTGCAATGCACAAAAAAGGCACAAATTTTGCCTTTGTGAATACTTTTCCCCTTAAGCTACAGTAGGATAGCTTTACCGGCTTAATACTCACATACAAATAGTATTACTAATACCAACAGACCATAGTTTTTGGGACTATATTGATTCCCCTATATTATGGATCACTGTCCTGTCTATTATATTAGTTAGTATATTATAACACCTGTTCAATCAGGGGCCAGTTGTGGACATTTCTGTATTGTCTATGACGGGAATTGGAAGTACAGTTTGATATGTAAACACATTTGTATTCATATTGCTGCAAAAGCGGCTTATTATGCAGTATGATCTCTGGCTCCTTAGTAGATTAAGGACTATTTTTAACGTACTTGTTTGCTTTACTTTGCTTGTTTTGTTTTTTTTCTCTGCTCTATGATATTTATTTGTTCTGCTCCGCCATAACCTCTATTGTTCCAGAGACAAAGAGGAGGAAAAGAAGATGGGAAACAGGGACCCGGCAGATCCAAACAAATCCAACAAGAACACACAGATAATAATCACTATGAAAACGGGAAGGAAAAGAGCAAACTGTCAATTGCAATATTTTGAAGTTAAAGAGGGATTTTTACTAATAATTCTTTTTCCTTTACATGTTAGTCTACAGAGTGGTGTCATGCAAATGTGAGAAATTATAATTGAACAATTGTGGCAATTTTCAAAAAACAAGGGGATAGTTGCACCCCTTAGGTTTCACTCATTTCAAATACCACGAACAAAGTGACAGTTAGGGTTTGGCAGACATTGCTCATGAATACATTTCTACACCAGTGCAGGAGGAAATCGGCTCTGATTTTAAGGGCAGGGACACAAGCCCAGGTTTGTGGAAAGGCCACCTATGCCTGGGCCTAAGGCGGCAGGATTTTAGGGCGGCGGCATGCTGTCCAACCACACCCACATTGGTTCAAAAACACTGGGGATGCGCTGGAGATACAATCATTTTTAAATCCACATTGCTCCGGTCCAGATGATTAAAAATTTGCACGAATAAAGGGGAGGGGACAGGGGCGACAAACGGCAGTGGGCCTAGGGGTGCACACTATTTAAATCCGGCCCTGCAGGGACACATGGTCAGATTCGGGGCGATTAGTCGCCCGGTGCCAAATCTCCTCTTCTTCAGGGTGACTTATCTCCCCGAACTGCCTTCCTGCCGACTAGAATGAAAATCTCCGGCGGGATAGCACTCAGATCCCTTCATTTTCTCGACAAAACTTGGGCGACTTCAGAAAACAAAACATTCCGAGTGCCATCCCGCCGGCGAATTTCATTCTAGCCGGTGGGAAGAGAGTTTGGGGAGATTAGTCGCCCCGAATAAAAGGAGATTTGTCGCCGGGGGCGACTAATCTCCCCGAATCTGACCGTGTGTCTCTGCCCTACATTTTTTTAGGGACTTGAGACATGAGAACATTTCACCTGCCGATATTTGTTTAAGGCTTACCTATGTATCTCTATTTAGTTACTGTTGTCTGAGATACATTTAATACTGTAAAATAGATAATGGGGAGCCACACTATACAAAGGAGGAGCTTCCTTGTCCTAAAGAGCTAGCACTCTATGTTCTGCCAGGTATTTAGAGAACTGAGGGCAAGGAGAGCAGTAATCTGCAATATGTAGGTTGTAAGATAAGGCTTGTGTATATAATTGTCTAAGACTGGTTCATTCAAGAGAAGCCTCTCTCCATTCCTTATCTATGGAAACTGGTTATGAAAGTGTCACTAACACCATGTTATTAAGAGGAGAGACTAAAATTAGCACTAAATGGAGGGTTATCTCTGTTAGCTCAGTGCTGAGGGCTGGGCAATGGAGTCCAATACATTGAACTGGATTCTTGTCAGGGGGCCTATCGGCTCCCAGAGAGAGTAGTCCAGACCAAGGAGGAAGCCCAAGGCAGAAGTCCAAGTCCAGGTAGCCAAAGGGTAAAACAGGAGACGTGGTCTAGTCACAGGCAAGAGTTCACAAGGCAGGCAGCAACGGGTCAAAGTCCAAAATAAGCAAAATAAGCAGGGATCAAGATGCAGGAATAAATCAGTAAACTTCACAGAACAACACCCAGGTACTTTGCAGGAAATACCTATAATTGGGCAGGGTTTCAGCGTCCTGGGCGCTCTTTTATTATGAATCTTGGCGCCAATAGTGATGTCATCACGCCGGCGTCACCGCGCAGGCATCGCAGCACCCACGTGTGCTGTTTGGGCGCCACCATCTTGGCGCTCATGACAATTCTCTGAAAGGGTTGGTGCTAGCCACGCGGCTTGTTATTCATATATGTATATTTGCCTTTATTTGATATTGGCTTCTGCAAGGGATCTGGCAAAAAAGGGGGAGTATAAAGTGTAAGAAAATATGTTTGCAAATATAATGTATCTATTCAATTAAAGGTGCTGTGGCACCTTCCTCCTTCATTGCTATGTGAGCTGCCAAAAAACAAGCTTCTTGACTATGTGCCAATGAATGTAAAGGTTAAAGGGAAGATTTACACCTATGTTTTAAATACCTCTGTAAATGGTGCTTATGCCGAAAATGTGCTAGGACCACCTACTATGCACCATCCAGGCTGCAAGTTCAGCTGCTGCTCCCACCCACCCTTATTATGCAGGAGAAAAGGATGTAGCAGCGCTCTCTGATCTTCAGCATTCTGTCTTTAGATCTTAAATTGGCAGGTTGAATATATCTCATCCCACTCGCACCCCCTGTAACTTCATGCTTGTGCCAGGATTATGATCTGAGGCATTGGGCATTGCACCTGGTGCTTCTCCCTGGGTTCCTGTACCATGGGAATCACAAACAATGAGCCTTGGGCTTCAACTTAACTAAATATATTGATATTCTTCCTTAAATCTAAACCAACTACATCTATAAATGTTGGCAGTGCCAGTGATTAGCCTCGTGCCATTATAGTCCTTATGAATTGGGGTAAGGTAACTTGTCGGCATCTCACGCAGGGAGCTTTAAAAACAGATGTCGATGATCGGTTCCTTCGATTTATAAACGTAATTGTACAATCACAAAATGTAAGTGACTGCACACAAAGATGAAAAGATGTTTATGGAGAGCACGTTAAAGCAGAGTATTCTTCCAATGTTCAAAGTTCTCACCACAATATACAACAATTCTGTAAATATAATAAAAACGACAGTGTTGCCAATTCCTCGAAGAAAGTCATAGACGTGATTAGTGATGGGCGAATATAGGGTCGGACTTGTGGGTCTGGGCCAGCGGGGCCCATAAGGGCCAGGTGAGTCTATGGGTGTTTTTTCACGACAAATCACAGCAAAATAATGCCCAACAGAGATTGCTTCTCTTGGATGATCTAATTTTGAGGTTTATCTCTAGGATGAAAGGTTAGATTTTGCCCAAATTGAACATCTACATGCATGCCTGCATAGCTTTGGTCTGCTTGTTCTATTGATTGTCCAACGAGCAGCTTGGAATGGAAGAGAGAGTTGTAGTCAAAGACGAAGCAACAAACATGCTACAAAGAGACACTGCCAGACGGCATTTTTTGTCTGGGAAGAGGCACAATGGATTTATAGATTGGAATTAAGGACTAAACTGAACAGGAGAATTTGATCAGAACGTGTCATGCAACAGCACAAGGTTTTGTAGGAACCTACAAAATCTGATCTCCACAGTTGTGATGTAAGTTGGATCAGATGAAGTTGGATGGTGTAGATTTGTTCATCTACATCCGACAGTCAGTGTATCTCAATGAGAAGAAAAAGTCTTTCAGGTGCCAACAGATTTTACCTTCTTGGATGTTGCGTTCCTTCCCAGCAGCCGAGTCATGTCAGATGGCAACGACACGTAGACACGTAGTTTACATATCACATTTTTCAGTCCCATTATATTTGGACTAGATTATATTTATAGTAGTAGAGAACAAATAGGCGGCACTCCGGATAAAATGAATATAGAAAATTTATTCCAACAGGAGATGGATACACATGACCATGTTTATCCATCTACTGTTGGAATACATTTTCTATATTAATTTTATCCGTAGTGCCGCCTATTTGTTCTCTACTACTACAAAGCAAGCTGGGGCGCTGGTGGCAGGGCGCCCGGTATCAAGGTGGAACGAGTGGAGGAGGAATACCCACGAGGGGCGAGTTTGGAGCGACTACCTATACTGACTATATTATATTTATATCAGACTTGTAGGGTGGGATCTGTTGATCTGAAACCATCCTACAAAATCTGCTTTGTAGATCAAACCTTAGGGGCCGATTCACTAACTTCGAGTGAAGGATTTGAAGGTAAAAAAACTTCGAATTTCTAAGTTTTTTTTGGGCTACTTCGACCATCGAATGGGCTACTTCGACCTACGACTACGACTTTGAATCAAATGAATCGAAGTAAAAATCGTTCGACTATTCGACCATTCGATAGTCGAAGTATTGTCTCTTTAAAAAAACGTCGACCCCCTAGTTCGCCATCTAAAAGCTACCGAAGTCAATGTTAGCCTATGGGGAAGGTCCCCATAAGCTTGCCTAACTTTTTTTGACTGAAGGATATTCCTTCGATCGTTGGATTAAAATCCTTCGAATCGTTCGATTCGAAGGATTTTATCGTTCGATCGAAGGAATTATCTTTCGATCGAACTATCTGCGCTAAATCCTTCGACTTCGATATTCAAAGTCGAAGGATTTTAATTCCTAGTCGAATATCGAGGGTTAATTAATCCTTGTTATTCGACCCTTAGTGAATCAGCCCCTTAGCCCCTTGCCTACATAGACTGGACTAGTTAGGGGTTGGTTACACTTAAGGGGGTAGCCAAACTATTCGGAAATTCAATTACAATAGCACAGATAGATTTTAGGGGCCAATTTGAATTCCCTTGTTTTTCACGAAACGCATTTTGTCTCTAAAAAGTTTTTTTTTTTTTTCTAAAAATTCAAGATTTAGTAAGTGTAAAAACCATGAAAAACTCTGATATAAAACTTCTTCAAGCAAAAGCAGTCGAGGTCCCATAGAAGTCAATGGGAGCTGTGCTGATCCTATTGGACTTTTTTTTAACCATTCAGAATTTTGCAGTTTAAAGTCAGGATGCACTAAATCCACTATTGTGGGACTCGGGGGAATCCAGAATCCTTTATGAAAGATTCAGCTGAATCCCAAATTCTTCATGAAAGATTTGGCTGAATCCAAACCCTAGTTTGCGCATGCTTTTATTTTTTGAGGTTTTGGAGATAGTCGTATTTTCTTAGTGCATCATTCCGCATTTTTAATAACTTTCATGGTGTTTGTGGTTTTAGAGAAAGTTTAAGTGTGGTTTCAAAAAGCTATATTACCACTAAAGTTCAACCTTTAATAAATTGGCCTCCCAGAATTTAAAATTTATGCACTGAATTCACTATTTTGGTATTCGAGTGAATTCAGAATCCTTCATGAAAGATTTAGCAAAACCTGAACTGGATCCTAATTTGCATATGAGAGAAGGAGGGGAGGAATGGGAGAGCTACGGAGGGGATGGGGGGGAGAGCGACTGAGGAGAGGGAGGAAGGGGTGAGCGATGGAGGAGAGGGAGGGGAGAGGGACGGAGGAAGAGGGGTGATCGATGAAGGGGAGGGTGACATGAGGGAGGTGAGATCGACGGAGGGGAGATCGATGGAGGAGAGGGAGGGGTGAGCGAAGAAGGGGAGGGTGACAGGAGGAAGGGGAGAGTGATGGAAGGAGAGGAGAGCATTGGAGGGGAGGAAGGGGAGAGCGACAGACGAGAGGAAGGGGTGAGTGACAAAGGGGAGGGTGACAGGAGGGAAGGGAAAACGACGGAGGGGAGAGCAATGGAGGGGAGGGTGACATGAGGAAGGGGAGAGTGATGGAGGAAGGGGAGAGTGATGTAAGGGAGGAAGGGAAATCAACGGAGGAGAGGAAAGGATGAGCGACGAAGGGGAGGGTGATAGGAGGGATGGTAGAGCGACGAAGGGAAGGAAGGGGAGTGAGACTGAGGGGTACGAACACGGACTAAGGGTAGGCAAAAGACAATTTTGGAGGAAGCTGCCCAGCGCCCCCCCCCCCATCATAGCGACCCAAGGCTTCTGTCTCTTCTGCCTACCCCTAGTTCCGGCTGAATCCCGAACCAAAGCCTGGATTCAGTGCGCCACTAGTTTAAAGTTCAGCATAATATTTGCCCACATCTTTGTGCTGCATTCCTAGCAAAAATTCCTTCAGTACCAAGCCCAGTCCTGAATCTTCCAGAACCGATTACGTGTAAGCTAACCTATGATCACTTGAGTAAATGAAACATTTTCCCTCACTTTTGCAGTATGCAAATAACATATTGGGAAACGCATCTAACAGTCAACTATAATTCCTACTTAATATATAAATAAGCTCCAAAAATTCTGCAAATCTACTTTCCAAAAGCAGGCGATTAACACTCGAATACAAAGACATCGTCATGGCTCGCCCTACAGTGCGCCAATGGGGTCTATCAGGCCTCCGCTGAGTTAAAATCCGCCAAATCCTTGGCTAGAAAAGAGAAGCCGTTACTATAAATTAGCAGAACACAATAAAAACGCCATAAATACACAGCATACATCATAAATCTGATGGAGTGTACAGGTTTTACATATAAAAATGAGTAACAGCTTCTGTCTTTGGAATAAAAAATAAATATGTGTTTTTTAGCACTCTCTCCAGCGTGACTAAATAGGAGCCTCTAAATGGGAGGTATAAATTAGATGTTTGTTAGTGGCGCTGTAATGTACTTGTGTCTGGCCCAGTGTACTGAGCTGTCGCACTAATTATGCATCTTTTATATGTTTTTATGTTAAGTGTTAACAGTCTATTCTGGCACATGAGAATAATTCTCTTGATCTTGTGTGTCAGTGCCTTGTGAATCACAGTTTTTAAACTGACTGTTGCTCTGTTTTTATTGACTGCCTCTAATATATGACTTGAATGTGTTACTAACTAACAAACTTGTATTTATGTCTCTGCTCCTGAGTGATAGCCAAGTGCATCTCAACTTTCTCGATTCTCCTTTTAATTAGTCTAAACGGCTTCCCACGTCCACTCCCTGTGGATGTCAGTTCAGCATTCGAGGTATAATAAGAGAACAGCCCAATGATATTACACAATTAATTATCGCAGGACAAGTTCACAAGCCACCAAATTCCTCGGGGACTGTTAATATCTCTGTATATAATAGCAGAGAAGGGGGGGGGGTAATAAGGTCAAAATCAGTTTGGAATGAACTGTTTTACATTCACAAACAAGCACTCAGCAAACTTTGTAGCTGTAGCTGTGCTTCTCCAATAACCCAAAAGAGCCAACGCCGTAAATATGTTTAAAGGAGAACTAAACCCCCAATAAGAAAAGCCCCCACCTACTACCCTAAATAGTCCCTACTCACTGCTTCCCCCCCCCACCTGCATAGTTGATTACCCCCAGGTTCAGACTGGGCTGGCGGGACACCGGAAAAAAACCCGGACAGCCCAGACCCGATCCTCACATGCTCTCCCCCAGGCCTTAGACCTGACTCCCTGGATGCGTTGATGGTACTTTGAATTTACATGCGCTCAGAGGAGGGGGTAGGTGGATGGCGGAGGCCCTATGGGCGGGTTGTGGGCACGCAGCAGGGGACCCATGGGGGGTGTAGGGAGCCCAGCATCCACCAGTCCAACCCTGATTATCCCTGAAAGTGCCTCTAACACAGTACTTACATATCAGTGCAGAGTAAGCGCAGTGGAGCTCATGGGCGCCATCTTCCGGGTCTTCAGTCTTCATCTGTAAGGAGCGCTGTATTGGCGCATGCACAGTTGGAGCAGTCTTCCTGCTCGTAGCAACTGCTCATGCGCCAAAAGTGCAGTGAATTGCTGAAGGGAAGGAAGAGGACCTGAAGAAGACCAAAGATCTGGAAGATGGCCCCCAAGAGTTCCGCTTCACTTACTCTGCACTCATACGCGAGCAATGTAATGGGGTTTATCTAGGGTAGTAGGGCTTTTCTTTTTATGGTGGGTTTAGTTCTCCTTTAAAAAATTGTCAAATTAAAATATATTCACACACTTACTACAATAAATATAGCCCTGCTTTATAAAAAAAGATTAAACTCTCACAAAATGTGGATGGAGATAATCAATGACCTTTGCATTTCCCCATTTACCTGCCCTCTCCCAAACCCGAAACGAATGTGGCGTAATATAATAACTTATTTAGCAGCTCTTCTGTGGTGTTTCCTAAGGGATCGAGCAGACACAAGTATATAAACCAACAACGGACCAGGAAAGTAGGAGGAATCACTAGTGCACTGACATCACTGGTTGTGAATTTCACAAATTGACTGAACTCTTTTGCCTTCATTATTGAGCACAAAATATGTGATTGATATCTTTGTACTTGAAGGGGTTGTTCACCTTTGAGTTTTAATTTAAGGTTTTTGAGTCGTTTAGCTTTTTATTCAGCAGCTCTTTAATTAGCATTTTACGCAATCTGGTAGCTAGGGTCCAAATTACCCTAGCAACCATGCATTGGTTTGAATAAGAGACTGGAATATGAATAGGAGAGAACCTGAATAGAAAGATGAGTAACAAATAGTAATAACTATACATTTTTAGCCTTACAGAGAATTTGCTTTTTAGAAGGGGGTCAATGACACCCGTTTGAAAGCTGCAAAGATTCAGAAAAAAAAGACAAAAAATTCAAAAATTAAAATAAATAACAACGACCAATTGAAAAGTTGTGTAGAATTGCCCATTCTATAGTATAGTAAAAGTTACCTTAAAGGTGAACCACCCCTTTAAGGTCTACTAGAAAATTTTGTAAACAAGGGGAACTATCGCAAAACTAAAAATATAATATAAGCTTCAGCAAACTGAAATTCTGTACATAATTCTGTAATCAAGTTTATATTCACTATCCCTCTCTCAGTAGCTGTTTCTCTTCATTCTGTCTTCATGCAGCAGTTGGGTGTCAGATATTCATTGACAGTTAGATCCAATATATCTTATAGGGGGCTCCTTTTGCCAAGAAGACATATTAGAGTTCACTCTATTAAACTCACCAGACATCATGTCTCTCTACATGCAGAATTTGTGCAAAAGGCAGTTATTTTGTTAGACTGTGTTTGTACTGGAATCAGTTATTTGAGTGAGCTCTAATATATCTGCTAGGAAAGGAAGACAGAATGAAGAGAAACAGATGCCGAGAGTGAATATTGAATATAAACTTGATTATTTCAGAAACAATGCAGAATATTTAATTGATTGTATTTAGAAAGTTTCTTATTTCAGTATAATTTTTTTTGCGATAGTTCCCCTTTAAATAAACCCAATAGGCTGGTTTTGCTTCCAATAAGGATTAATTATATCTTAGCTGGGATCAAGTACAAGCGACTGTTTTATTATTACAGAGAAAAAGGCAAATCATTTTTAGAAAAATTGGGCTATTTGGATAAAATGGAGATGGGAGATGTCCTAATTCGAAGCTTTCTGAATAATGGGATTCCGGATAACGGATCCCATACCTGTAGTGTTTCTGAAGCAAACAGATCAGTTTTACCAGTGCAGGGCAACACTACATGATATTTTCATATTTTGGCGTTACTGTTCCTTTAATCATTATTATTTATATAGCACTTTACAGAGGGGATAGGAATACAAGACATAACAGTTTACACATATACACAGCTTAATGAGGCATATAGACACTAATTCAGTTGTACAGCAGGAAAAGATAGTAGGGGGAAGGCCCCGGCTCAAAAGAGCTTACAGTCTAAAATTAAAGGGTAGCAAGACATTCTAACATCTCCAAAGGGTTGAGATAATTCTAAAAGCCTAAAGCAAATACGGTTTCTCCCATTCAGCAATCCAGCCCTTCAATTGGAACTTTTACAAAGTCTACGACCCAGGTCACCCCCTATTTTTTTTTATTATTTATAGGTGTCTGAATTATTTCTGGAAGGACTTTTCTATTTGCATTCACATTTCTCCAGCGCTGCTTACACGTTAGACTAAAAGGTGGGGCGGGGAGGAGATGAAATGATATGCTAACTTCAGCTGTTATGCGCTGGCATTCGTTCTACATTGGAGTGAAAAAAAAAATCAAGTTCTGTTTCCTTAAAGCAAGGAAATGTGGAAAAAGGTCATCCTGCCAGTGGAAACATTCACAGCAAAGAGCTCATGCTGTGGTTTCTTGTCAAGGCAGCAAAGTTTTTGCAAAGGGGAAGTTGCTGCCAACTCAAACACTGTTTTCTTTCACACCCAAGAACAAACTGTGTGTATGGCAAAGGCTTCCTGAGGGCTCGGTGCAGCTGGAGCCGACCAGAGAGAGAGCTAACTAAGGTCTACGCTACTGAGAACCTGCCCTTCTTTTTCCATCAGCAACAAGTCACTGGTGGAAGCAATCATTTTCTTTCCCTATGCCCAACGGAGGAGACGGAAAACTTTCTTTTTACCTTTTTTTGTGGTCAATGCACACATGGGCTCCAGTCCAAGCTCTAGATCGGGTCACAGTGGAAGTCAAGTGTTACAGTAGATAAGTCCACCAGGAACTGTGCTCCGCCGGCTCCCATCATAAGATCAAGAACATCTCCGTGGCACCAAAAGACACTCTAAGGGGCAGATTTACAGTGGCTGTCACTAGCGAAAATTCGCCAGAAATCCCATCTGCAGGCACATCGCCAATTTACTAAAAGACGTAAAGGGACAATTTGCTAGCAAAAAAGACCTTCGCTAGCACAGTTTCGGGCCTAACGCCAGGCGAACAAACGTTACGCCCCAAATTCCCTGAAATTCGAATTTTACAGAATGTTACCTCTTTCGCTAGAGTTTCCTTCACCACCTTAAACCTGGTGAACTGATAATATGAAGCTACATCCTCCTCAATCTTATGTCAGTGACATCATATCCTGTATGGAGATAAGATAAAGCTTCATCTTCCTCAATCTTATATCAGTGACATCATATCCTGTATGGTGATAATATGAAGCTACATCCTCCTCAATCTAATGTCAGTGACATGATATCCTGTATTGAGATAAGATGAAGCTACATCCTCCTCAAGCTTATGTCAGTGACATCATATCCTGTATGTAGATAAGATAAAGCTACATCCTCCTCAATCTTATGTCAGTGACATCATATCCTGTATGGTGACATCATATCCAGTATGGTGATAAGATGAAGCTACATCCTCCTCAATATTATGTCAGTGACATCATATCCTGTATGGTGACATCATATTCGGTATGATGATAAGATGAAGCTACATCCTCCTCAAAGTCATAAAAGTTCTAAAAAACACTGGTTTGTTTTCATATTTTAAAGTGGGATTGTCTTCAAAAGTCCTAGCTCTTAAAGATTTTTGTGTTAACATTTTGTTTTGCCATTTGAAGGACATGCCACATATGTTTAAGGGTGGTCTCATGTCTAGGGCATTAGAGGGTCTCTTTTGTCTTTATTTTGTTTCCTTGGACATTTGTAATAAAAAGTGGCCACTTCAAGCATTTGCACCAACATCTGATAAAGACGTCCATACGACTTTAATGTAACCGCCCTATTCAAACTGACCTAAGCGTAAGTGTACTAACAAAGTTTCGCCAGACAGAATTGAACGATAGTGAAAGTTCACTATAAAACGCTTGTGCTGATAAATTAACAGATAAACATCAAAAGCGTTTGGCTGTTGAGACGCAACTTCGCATTTTAGTTAATTAGTGTTGTGGTAACGGATTTACGCCTGACAAATAGTGGCCTATTAAAGAATCTTATAAAAACAAAAAAGTTGTGAACGTTTCATCACAAACAATAAGTTAGTAAGTGCCCCAATAGGCACGAAACGCATCAGGCCTTCATCTGCATGTCCCAATAAATGGTTTGAACTTTTCATTTTATTTTTGGTTATTATTTTTGAAGAAACACAACTTTTTTGGTTTTGTTACATGTTTATGCACCCATGGACTGGGGTGAACTGTGAGTATATTTCTTCTCTTTAACTTCATTGCCCTTAATATTGGACATTTACTTAGTGGTGCTGTTATGGGTAATTTGCATACATTTTGCCATGTTATTAAAGAATCTTATCAAACTGGAATATATTTATCAGCAAATACTTCCCTTTTACATCATTTAAGCTACCGTTTTGGAAACCTTGTGTGCTCCTTCAGAGATAACTTGACCAGAAATAACTTTAACAGGAAGAAGTGTGGTAGCGAAATAGAGAACTTTGTCCAGTAATTGGCTGGTGTGACCTAACATGTAGGTTGGTCTGTGGTTTGTTTGTGTGCACCATGAACCGTATAATTCAAGGGACGGGCCCTTAGTACTTAAAATGGCAATTTTCTATTGAGGGTTATACACTGGCACATACTACTGAAAAAGTATATTATAATGAAAATGGTTTAATTTGGATGAAGCAGGGTTTTTACATAGAGCTGTTTTATGCAATATATTTTTTACAGAGAACTTCAAGGGTTGGGGGTATGGTGTTTTTTTAATTCTACATTTTGTTAATAACTACCAATTAATACAAAAACTCTTACAAAAAGTATCCATATGGACACCTAGTTTGCCTAATATCTGTATAAATACCCAATACCTGATTCTTATTAAAATAGTACACAAGTTGGCTAATTAGCAATGAATTTAGATGCATGGTACCAACTGCACTGTATGTAGCATTCCTGTCACGGCCGGCACCCAATACCAGAACAAGTGCCAAGGACCCTGGTCTCGGGCTCGGCTTCACCAGTAGTGTGACCACCTTTGGGTTTCGGGGGGAGCCCTCAGCTTAATTGGGTGCCATCTGGACTTAACGAGGGGTACAAGGCAAGGTGTTCTGGCTGGCAAAGGGGCACGACTGGATAGCAAGAGTCTTTGGGCAGAAGGTCAAGGACAAGGTGTCTGGTGGAAACGGAACAGACCGGATCAGGACAGGCAGATAACAGAATCGTCAGGCAGGCAAGGGATCAAAACCAGATAATCAGACAGACTGGATAAGGCAGAAGGATGGTCAGACAGGCTGGGTCGAGGCAGAAGGATGGTTGGACAGGCTGGGTCGAGGCAGGTGGATATCAGAATCGTCAGGCAGGCAAGGGTCGAGCCGGGTTGTCAATCAAGGGGTTAAGCAGGAAGAGTTGTCGTAGGCAGGCAAGGGTCAGGATAGAGAATGCAGAATAGTCAGGAACAGGCAGGGTCAAACAAGGATAATCAGTCAGGATAGCAAATTCAGGAACAGGTAGCACAAAGCTCAGGAAACCACAGGATAAGATCCTATAACGGGCACTGGCTAAAGGTCTGAATGGGCCTTACATAGGGTCCCAATTCGCGCCAAAACGTGCGCAATTTCGCGCCAATGCGCGCTGGCGCAATCATGCCAGCACCTTTAGGAGACGCGCAGGCCTGGGCCCTACGGATCCAAGATGGCACCGGCAAAGGAAGGACAGGAGCGGCGCAGCGGGCGTCCATGCCAAGAACGCAGCGTGGACCCCGCTGCCCACTATGACCACCAGGGTAGGTTTCTTACATTTCCTCTCAATAAACCGACAGTTAGCCATGCATTATGTGCTAACCCTACTCCCTACAAGAATCAGTATGGCCAGTCTTTCCTACTAACACTTCCAACATCCTTACTAGATGCCATCTACGTGGCTAGTTAAACAGGGCAACAATTGTTTGACCAGCAGCATGTAGCATAAGCGCAAGGAGTCAACTGAAAATATATATGTGGGATGAGTTTTGAATTATGTACAAGGCATATTTATCTATGAACATCACTTTGTTACTAAGCCTACCGAAGAATCACTAAGCTGACCATTTACTCAACCAACTGCAACAATAATTCATTGACTAGAACACTAGGGGGCAGATTTACTAAAGGGTGAATTTTGCCAGTGACTGCTTTGCACCCATTGCTACACTTCGCCAGGCGCAAATGCGATCAGACTACACTAATTCAATAAAATGCAGTGTCTCATCGTGGATGCCGAATGCTGGCGGCTTTTCGATACCGTTACTTCGGCAATGTGAGCATTTGATAGTGAAGATGCGCTAGCGTTCATTTCTGCCTAGGGTTCTTGTGCTCAGGTCAATTTGCATAGGGCGAGAAATTTAAAGTTGTATGGACGTCTTTATTTTAAATGTCGGTGCATATAATTACAAATTACACTTTTAAAAACACATGTCCAGGGAACCTTAATAAAGACAATAGAGCTATTCTAATGCCCTACACAAAAATGTAAAATTAATGTTCCATATGTTTGCAAATGTATGGGGAAAACCGGTCACCCAAAAAAAGTTTGTTAGGTCTTTTGCAGGCAATCAGCAGAGAGAAAACTACCTGGGAGCACACCGATACTCTCAAACCTCTATGTGCAGCACGTGAAGAGTTGCCCCGGTGAGCTTAGTAGTCCAGAACCATAGAAACAGGCACGGTGCACCAAAGAGGGAGAAGTCGCTTAAAAATTCACATTTTATTATTCCATTAAAACAGGCGTCTCATAAAGGATCCATAGCTTAACGCGTTTCGTGGCTATCCAGCCACCTCTGGATAGCCTTAAGGTGGTCTTAAGGTGGTAAATCCAATATACTTTTTGGCCAACAGCCTTTTGTCCACATCACCTTTCCTAATTTCCGTACGTGGCTTATCAATAACCTGAAAACAAATGTTGACATGATCCAACTTCATATGTTTAGCTATAGCCGATTTCTCATCACCCCTATCTATAGCCGAAAAGTGTTCCAAGATCCTGACTCCTACCGCGCGGGTAGTCTGGCCCACATATTGAACCCCACAGTGGCAGGTAGCCAAGTACGCCACCACTTAAGCAGTTAAAGTATTGAGGAATTTTATACTGCTTTTTAGTATGTGTACAAGCAAAATCTTTAGATATCTGGATTACACGCTTTACATCTACTGCATCCAGACTTATAAGTTCCTTTATACTTCAACCAATTTTTATTCTGCACATTTTTATCCGAATGGTAAAGGCTAGGAGGCTAGATTCCTCCCTTTCCAGAACACAAATGAGGGTACCTCATCCAAAACATTTGTTAAATGGGGATCTTGCAGAAATATACCCCAATGTTTCCGGATAATAAGTCAGGCTGAAAAGGGAAAAGACGCCAAGGGGTCCCAAAAGGTACTTTGATGCATTTTCAGCTCATAGCATATGATGTAAGTGACAGAAGATTGAGGAAGATCTGGCTACTTTAATGCACTTCGCCTGGTCTGAGGTGGTGAAGGCAACTCTGGTGAAAGAGGTAACGTTCAATAAAATCCACATTTGAGTGAATTTGCGGAGTAGCGTCCATTCGCTTGTGACAAAAGTCGCCTGGCGAAAGAGTGCGAATGACCGTTAGCTCCTGTCTCTTTCGCCAGCGAATTGGCGCCTGCGTAAATCGACAATGTCCCTGCAGGCGGTAATGCAAGCAAATTGTCGCTGGCGTTGGCCACTTCGCCCTTTAGTAACTCTGCCCCTTGGAGAGGTTTCTCAACACTGGGCTGAGTAGCAAGCCCTAAAATTGGACCAATGAAAGGGTGAAGTGTCACCAATTCACCCGGTTTTCCATTTGTGATCAACGAAAGGTTGATCGAAACAATTCGATAGGCTAAAGCCTTGGTGACATTAACTTAAACACAAGTTGCTACCGGGTCTTTTCAGTGTCGGAACTACCGGGGGAGCAAGGGGTGCGAGCGGGCCAGGGCCCCCTGGCAGCCCGTGCGCCACTGAAAATGCAGCCGTACGGAGGGGGCGGGGCCTGGCTGCGCGTCACGCAGCCCGTCCCCCTCTAGTGACGCTACTGGGACTTTTAGTCAAAACTTTTTAGGAACTTTTTGGCCTTTGCACTGGCTACAATATGGCAGCTCCCGTGTACACATGATCTAGCAGCATACACAAGCAAGAACACTTGAATGGAAATATGTGGAAGAGAAACTGACTTCTACAAAGCCATAGCCAAAATAATAGACTGGAAACACCCCAAGTTTCTCAGACGTAGTAACCTCACTTCATTATTTTCAATGTTTAAGATGTGAGCAGTTTCATTTCTCCTTTACAATGCAAATTCACCATCACTTTAATTTATCAACAGTTTTTTTTTTCTTTTAAGGTTTGTATCTGTATATCATGTCACGAACACTATTCTTTTTTAACTTTGAAAGACTAAAGTCTACTCTTACATCTAGAAAATCCTGCATGTTCCATTAATACCAACCATCCCTTCAATGCTGATATTTGTGTGTGTGCACAAGAAATACCTACTGTCCCCTGATATGCCCTGTAGCAAAATACCCTCCTCAATTAAATTCCTTTAAAGGAGGAGGCATATGAGCAAAGTCAGGGGTCAAAAAGCTCCACCATCTCACACTGGGAAACTCTAGAGCAAGTTCTACAAAATCCCTGTAGTCACAGACCTGTTGGTCTACAACTATTGCATCATCTGTATTACACCCGATTCAATGGAGACATTTCTAGCATTCAATACACAATTGTGGGATCTAAAATTTCCCCAAGTGATAAACGCAAGTTACCATCCAAACGGATGCTTTCCTAATTGCCCAAAAATATGACCCCAGACAGACCCAGGGTTGGAAGACTTGAGAAACAAGCGGCCTTACTCTAGAGCCAGATGACTGGGATGAGGTAGAAGAGAAACGATATCCACTGGTTAGCATAGGAGACACATTTAATTTAAAATAATACATCAAACCTTTTTGAAATCAAAAAATTACACAGTATGGGTAGGTCTGTCCAATCCAGCTTCCTTTGCTGCAGACTTTATACATGTATCATGGTCTTACCCAGAATCGACAAAGCCATTTCTCTCAAAAGATCTTTTGTTACCAAAAGAGGGTTCTCAACCCAACTACCTGCCTGCTACAACTGATGGGCTCCCTTGTATTCAGGACAGCCAACAGATTACTCATAAGTTTACTCATAGTCTATGCGAAGAATACAGTGGCCCCTCTCCACCGTCACTCCGAAGATGGATAAACTCCCAACTAGGACTTTATTAACATAATATACAGAGGCTGCTCACAAAAGTTCAACAACATATGGTCTCCCTGGCTTGAGTCCCCTGAGACTTCTACTAATTAACAAGCCTCCTCAACCCTCTTCTTCTCTACAACTCTCCAACTTTTCCCTCTTCTTTCTTACTGTCAATCTTCACTGCTAAAGTTATTGTTAAAACTTAGAAAAACACCCATTAAAGGAAAACTATACCCCCAAAATGAATACTTAAGCAACAGATAGTTTATATCAAATTGAATGACATATTAAAGAATCTTACCAAACTGGAATATATATTTACATAAATATTGCCCTTTTACATCTCTTGCCTTGAACCACCATTTCGTGACTCTATCTGTGCTGCCTCAGAGATCACCTGACCAGAAATACTACAACACTAAGGGGGCTGATTCATGAAGCTCGAGTGAAGGATTCGAATGAAAAAAATTCGAATTTCGAAGTATTTTTTTGGTACTTCGACCATCGAATTGGTTAAATTCGTTCGAATTCGAACGAAATCGAACGAATCGAACGAAAAATCGTTCGACTATTCGACCATTCGATAGTCGAAGTACTTCCCCTTTAAAAAAAACTTCGACCCTCTACTTCGGCAGGTAAAACCTACCGAAGTCAATGTTAGCCTATGGGGAAGGTCCCCATAGGCTTGCCTGTGATTTTTTGATCGAAGGATTTTCCTTCGATCGTTGGATTAAAATCCTTCGAATCGTTCGATTCGAAGGATTTAATCGTTCGAAAAATCCTTCGATCGATCGATCCCAGGATTAGCGCTAAATCCTTCGACTTCGATATTCGAAGTCGAAGGATTTCAATTCGAGGGTCGAATTTCGAAGTATTTTTAACTTCGAAATTCGACCCTTAATGAATCTGCCCCTAACTGTAACAGGAAGAAGTGAGGAAGCAAAAGGCAGAACTCTGTCTGTTAATTGGCTCATGTGACCTTACATGTGGTTTGTATGTGTGCACAGTGAATTGTACGATCTCAGGGGGCGGCCCTTATTTTTTAAAATGGCAATTTTCTATTTATGATTACCCAATGGCACATACTACTAGAAAAGTATATTATTATGATAATGGCTCATTTACATGAAGCAGGGTTTTACACATGAGCTGTTTTACTCAGTATCTTTTAATAGAGACCTACATTGTTTGGGGGGTATAGTTTTCCTTTAAAACAAATTGCCATTTATTGGCAAATTTAAGCACACACATATATGAAAACCTCTACACCTCAAAGATTTAATATCTTTCAAAACCATTGAAGAGGTTGTCAGAAAGAGCATTTCGTCTCTATGTTGAGTACAATCCATTTTATCTGCTATCCATTGCACGGTCATCACGGGAGGCCAGGAGGCCACACACAGACGTCAGTCTTTTTACTGTTTCAGACTACAATACTCCAGTGCTTGCTAGCTGCCAACATCCAAGCAATCCAATAGTATACAGGCCACAGAGTTCAACCTCATTGCAGCATGTTACTAGGCCTGAACATCTGGACATGAATGAACAGACAGCCCAGCAACGCTAAGCACCGGGCAGCTGATAAAAAATTCAACACTTTCCTTGTTGGCACGGTTGTTTTGGAGAATCCTCCAGAGCTTCCTGACTTATATTAAGATATTTTCATTACAGCAGCGTCTATCTGTGAGAACAGCTGGTGCTGAAAAGGATCTCTTATTTGCTGTGTGCTGGAGACCTTGTGTTGGATCACGCTGCTCCTCGTGTATTTGTCCTTGAAAACTTAATCCTATCTCTGAGGTACTCATGAAAACCACAGCAACGTTACTCTGCACTTGTCCTGTTCCACCAGACAGATGACACTGCAGCTGAACGCAAAGAAAAAGTATTAGCACGTTAATTGACATTAAGAACAGGACTCCCACTAACGTCGGCCTGGAGGATTACGTGGCAAAGGAAAACTTAATGACAATGAAAAATAAACCCAGAGGAATGATAGTCTTAAAGTATCCCAGAAATAATATGAAATCTAGCCATGCCTCAAATGTGGTGTAATATTAAATAAAATAGCGTAAGCCCATCACACTCGACTGAAACTGCCCTCACCAAAGTAACCAATGATCTTCTATTGGCAAAGTCTAAAGGTCATTATTCCATTCTAATCCTTCTAGATCTCTCTGCAGCCTTTGACACAGTTGACCACACACTCCTCCTTGACATTCTACACTCATCTGGCATTCGGGATACTGCTCTTTCATGGTTTACATCTTATCTGTCTGACCGTTCCTTTAAAGTTTCCTTCTCTAACTCTACTTCTACTACTTTCCCACTCTCTGTTGGAGTTCCTCAAGGCTCTGTTCTTGGCCCCCTGCTGTTCTCACTCTATACAACTTCACTAGGAAAACTCATTCAGTCATTTGGACTTCAGTATCACCTTTATGCTGATGACACCCAACTCTACTTGTCTACTCCTGATCTTTCTAATTCTGTCCTTTCCCAAGTCACAGACTGTCTCTCTGCTGTCTCCTCCTGGATGTCACAGCGACACCTGAAACTGAACCTTTCTAAAACAGAACTCATTATATTTCCTCCAAGATCTTCCCCTGTCCCTCAGATATCACTCACCGTAAACAACACCACCTTTCATTCCACCACACAGGCACGCTGCCTAGGAGTTATCTTAGACTCTCATCTGTCTTTTTCACCACACATTCAAACACTTGCAAAATCTTGCCGTATTCAACTGCGCAACATTGCTCGAATACGACCCTATCTCAGTTCAGAATCAACTAAAACACTGATTCAGTCTCTCATCATCTCCCGCCTTGATTACTGCAACTTACTCCTCACAGGTATTCCAACAAGTCACCTTTCACAACTCCAATCTGTTCTAAACGCGGCCGCTAGACTCATTCATCTAGCTCGCCGCTCAACATCAGCTGCTCCCATATGTATGTCCCTTCACTGGCTCCCAATCTCTTCTAGAATCAAATTCAAATTACTTACACTCACATTCAAGGCCCTTAATAATGAAACCCCTCCCTATATTTCATCTCTAATCTCCAAATACACTCCTTCACGAAACCTACGCTCTGCTTCTGATCTTCGCCTCACTTCTTCTCTGGTCACTTCTGCCCATTCTCGTCTACAAGACTTCTCTCGGGCGTCTGCTTTTCTCTGGAACTCTCTGCCACAAGCTGTCAGACTTTCTCCTTCCTTCCAAACTTTCAAGCGCTCCTTAAAGACCCATCTGTTTAAAGAGGCCTATTCGATGTACCTTAATTAATCATTGCTGCATCAAAAATGACAAAGTGTTTATATAATCCTAATGTCTCAATTGTACCCTAACCTTTTAGTTTGTAAACCCTATTGTACTCTGTAATCCTTGTCTGTTATCCACCATTTATTCCCTGTTTGCTATAACTGCAGTAAAGCACTGCGTATCTTGACAGCGCTATATAAATAAATGATGATGATGATGATGATGATTAGGATGTGGCCATGTGCCTTGGTTCTTCCTTTCAGCTTCAGAAGGTTCCATGTGTCATGGTTCTTCCTTTTCAGAAGGTCCTCTCTAAACATATGGCTTAACTCTACCCCCATCTGAGAGAACAGACAAGTATATGACTTGTCTCTGCTTTTTATTGCTACAGAACACATGGTGCTTAATGTACTGTAGGACTTTTCTCAACCTCCCCAAATAAAGAGCAAATGGAGGCCTAATGAATGACTTGTCTCTACCTCTGCTAGACAGATGACTACCTCCTGAAAAAGGATACAGGAGGCCTACTCCCTCTCGTGTCTATATATCACAGGGGACTTTATTTCTTGATCAGGATAAGGCATCCAGCATGTTTTCTATCGGGGAAGTAGAGTCATTCATTTGGCCTTTATGCAAATAAAGGCCAAATGAATGACTCTAATTCCTCCAATAGAAAACATGGTAGAGGCATTTTCCTGATCTATAGGCAGGAAAGTTCAATTTGATATATTAAGGTATGGGGACCTGTTATTCAGGATCCTTGGGACCTGGGGTTCTTCCGGATAAGGGATCTATCCATAATATGGCTCTAGTCTTTAGACCTTAAGTCTACTAGAAAATCATGTAAACATTAAATAACCCCAATAGGCTGGTTTTGCTTCCAATAAGGATTAATTATATCTTAGTTGGGATCAAGTATGAGGCATTGTTTTAGTATTACAGAGAAAAAGGTAATTATTTTTTCAAATTTGGATTATTTGGATAAAATGGAGTCAATTGGAGACGGTCTCTGAGCTTTCTGGATAACAGGTTTCAGACTAACGGATCCCATACATGTACTTATATTTTCATATTAGCAAAATAGATTGTTAGAAGTTTTCAGAAAATTGTCATACCCCTTTTGAACAACAGAAACCCAAATAATTTTAAAATACAAAATTAAAAACCACTCTACAAGAGGGGGTCACAGGAACTCCAAAATGGTACAAATAAAAAGTTTTGGAGGTGCTAATATACAGGGGATATAATGTTTGTACCTCTTTATGGGAGAAAGTTCTAGATTCAGAGCTTAAATATGGGTGGAGCCTTTAGAATATGTTTAAAGTCTACAGGTCCCATTTACCCTAGTAAACAAGCTGTTGTTGGAAGGACAGATTAGAAGAGGGTCCAAAGAGATAAATAAGTAAAAAAAAAAACAACAATAAAAAAAAAAAAAGTGTCAGAAATAAAAGTTTAAAAGCTGCAAAAATAAATATCACTGTAGATAAAAACTATAATATCAAGATAATGTATATGGTACTAAAAGTTAAATGTTCCTTTATTCTACATATTAGGGGGATTATTTAGTTAAAAAAGAAGGAAAGCTAGCAAAGCAGTTTATTGCTAATAGATTAGCCACAATAGCGCAAGCTATACCACTATATTTATTCTGTAGAATGCTGTACCATACCTGAGTAAACAGCTCTAGAAGCTCTCTCTGTCTGTTTAGGATAGCAGCTGCCATATTAGCTTGGTGTGACATCACTTCCTGCCTGAGTCTCTCCCTGCTTTCTCATAGCTCTGGGATCAGATTACAGCAGGGAGGGGAGGAGGGAGGGGAAGAGGAACAAACTGAGCATGCTCAAGCCCTAGCCCTGGAGGTGTAAGCTGAAAACAGGAAGTCTGATACAGAAGCCCATGAGTACACAATAGAAGGAAAGAAATGTGGTGTTTCTTTTGACAGAGGACTCAGAGCAGCATTACTTTGAGGGTTTACTGGTGTATTTATAAAGACCTTTCTGATAAAACTTAATTTAATTTTAGCTTTCCTTCTCCTTTAAAGTCCAAATGGCAAAATCTCAAAAAATTCAAGTTTTTTTTTTAACTATAACATCAACATTTTTAGTGGGGAAAAAAACGTGCATTTTTCATGATTTATTATACACCGAGGCTGCTCAGAATCAGAATCTGAAAATACTCCATCTCCAAGCTGCTGGGGTCCCATTTAAAATTTGAAGATATCATGGTCTGCGCCGAGTTTCGGGCAAGAATCCGAAAAAAAATCAGGGGCTTTGAGCATTTTCACAAAAAAAAAAAATGTAGTATATTGGGCATAAAACCGAAAAAAAAAATTTTGAGTTTTTTTCTGAAATGATTTTATCGAGTTCTTTTAATCATAAATAAGGTCAAATCTTGGATTCTAGTTTGGTCAGACTTTTTTTTACTTATAAAAATCTGATTTTGATAAATAACCCCTTGGTGTTACCTACAAAAAAATTCTATGCCTTCGCCTTTTCAACATTTTTTTTGTGAAATTGTCTGAATTGTCCACTTTTATTTTGGCTCAATGTTAGGCAACCTGTCGCTTGTAGTTAAACAACTCCCTGCACCCCCTCGCCGAGCAACATGCAGCGGGACACAGGTTTGCCCGTAGTTTACCCCGCTCCGTCGAATACTTTGAATCTGAGTTAAACGTGACTGCGCGAGTATGGCATTATAAGAACAAATGGAAAATCCATATGACAATTTGCTGTTATATTCTAAACACTGGAAAGGTCAGGCCTTCCATATTGCTTATGCGAGTGGGATGAAAACAAGCAAATCCTGCTCACGGCGACTGTGTCGATATACATCAGCAAATGTTTTCACTACAGACATATCACTTTAATTATTACTCATATTCAAAAAAAAAAAAAAAAAAGTTGAAAAAAAAAAAAGGAAGTGGTAAACTGAAGTCATGTGCTAAATATAGTGCGTTATCTGTGCGGCACAAATTTCACTTCTGTGCATTACTGCTAGATTGCATATTTCTCCATGGCAACTCGGCTATGATTAAATCAACATTAAAAATCAGCCTAGGAGGCCACCTGTTTAGCAGAACGGCAACCGAAATGAACTAACTACATTTAGTGGCAATTATTTGCCGTCATGAGACTGCAGCACCCGTGTACCCCCAACCTGATATACAGCACCCGAGGCTTCTCCTATGCCCTATACACAGAGGCTCTGCACTGGCTGTACCTCTTGTTTTTAACCAGCTTACACCAAAAGGTTATAAGGAAGGCAATGCATCACACTAAGGGGGTTATTTATTATTTATCTGAATGCTAAAAACTTGAAAAACATGAGGTTTTTTTTACTATAAAATCTGAATTTTTAGTAGGAAAAAAAACTTGAATTTTTCGAGATTTATTATACCCTGAGGCTGCAAAAAGTCTGAATCCGAAAATCAACCATCTCAGACCTGCCAAGGCTGTGTATAAGTCAATGGCAGACAGTGTCCAACTGGAACTCCAGGGGCCCACCCAAAAGCCTTAGACCAAGGGCCCACCCAAAAGCCTTAGACCGGGGGCCCACCAAAAAACCTTAGCCCAGGGGCCCAACCAAAAACATTAGTCCAGGGGCCCACCCAAAAACCTTAGACCAAGGGCCCACCCAAAAGCCTTAAACCGGGGGCCCACCCAAAAATCTTAGACCAGGGGCCCACCAAAAAACCTTAGCCCAGGGGCCCAACCAAAAACATTAGTCCAGGGGCCCACCCAAAAACCTTAGCCCAGGGGCCCACCCAAAAACATTAGTTATGGGGCCCACACAAAAACCCTAAGACCAGGGGCCCACCCGAAAACCTTATTCCAGGGGCCCACCCAAAAACCTTAGACCAGGGGCCGACCCAAAAACCTTGGTTCAGGGGCCCACCCAAAAACCTTAGTCCAGGGGTCCACCCAAAAACCTTAGTCCAGGGGCCCACCCAAAAACCTAAGACCAGGGGCCCACCCAAAAACCTTAGTCATGGGGCCCACCCAAAAACCTTAGACCAGGGGCCCACCCAAAAACCTTAGACCAGGGGCCCACCAAAAAACCTTAGACTACTCTCAGTACTATTATTTGTCCTCTCTTCACTCAACCCCTAGTCTTCTAGTCTCTTTTCTTTACATACTATAAACTATTATTCCATCTATTTAGTCTCTTTGTTCCCATAGAAATACGGAATGGCCATGAAATAGGCCAAATGTTTAGCAGCACGAGGGCCACTGACACCTGGGCTCACCGGGACTTTTCCTGGTATCCCAGTGGGCCAGTCCAACACTGATGGGAAAGGTCCCTAACTTATTTGGAAATTGCAGTGGTCTGCGTTTCGGGCAAAAATCCGAAAAATTTGTACCTTTCGGGGAAAAAGCCCAAAAAAAGGCAAGCAATTCAGAAAAAATATCCGAAAAAATTATACGACTCGGGGGAAAAATCCAAAAAAAATGGTACAATTCGAGTTTGCACTCAATTTTGTCAAGTTTTTCCCCGATCCAATTGAATCGAGCCTTCTTAATAATAAATAAGGTCAACTTGCGGATTCTAGTTTAGTCGGGCATTTTTTTTAATGAAATAATCAGAAAAATCCGGATTTTGATAAATAAGGACAGATTTATCAAATATCCAACCAGAGAATCCTGAAGGTTTTTCCGAAGAGGAGCGCGACCGGAGTTTCGGTAAGTTATTTCTTAATAAAGACTTTGTGATTTTAAAGTTTAATTTGTCTTGGTGGTTATTTTTTCTTTCAATGTATACTAATAATTTTTTTAATTAAAAATAATGGTCTTTTAAAGTAATGATAAACTCTACAGTATTTCCACTAGGAAAAAAAAGAAAACTTATGGTGTCCCGCGGTGGCAAATGTAACAATTCTAAATTTTTGATGAAATTGAAGGAAGTCTGTATAGGGAGATGCCATAATAATAGACAGGGAATGGGTAGTCTCCTGTAATAAACACAATTCAGCGTAAATGTTTCCAGTTATGATAGCCTTTAAATGTCAATAAATACAGTAGGTATTAAATACCCTTTTTTGATTTGGGGTTTTGCTGGGGGAAAAAAAAAGGGGGGGTCTGGATCGGGTCAGCCACACAAACACATACAAAAAATAAAAACCCCATAAAACTTTAATGCCTCTCACTAACAAATCTGGGCTGCAGCTGTGAGCATAAAAATGCTATTAAAGTCAAAAAGAATGAGATGACAGAAAGATCTGATAACATTTAAAACAATTGCAGCTGTTGTTTTTATTTCATTAATCCCCCCCCCTCCCTCCGCAGTCTGAGAAACCTGCCGCATCTTGCACCGAGCACAAAGCTGAGATCCCCTAAAAGGTTAAATGCATTGATTGTTTGTTAACCGTGTCGTTGCTGGTGGGTTGAAAAGAAAGAGTGCTGTGATGTCACCTGGAGATTCATTGCATGTACCTGGCCATATTGGGCAAAGGAGAATGTGTAAAATAAGCTTATTAAGGGGCAGATTTATCAAGGGTCGAATTTCGAATAAAAAAAACTTCGAGATTAGAATTAAAAAAAGACCAACCGAAATTTATTAAACAAACCAAAGGTTTTTTTTCGGGTGAATAAGTCGTTTTCATTTGAATTCGAATCGTACGAATCGAAGTATTGGCGCATCCGATCGGATTTTTTTCTAAAAAAAAGAAAACTTAGATTTTTCAAAGTCCACCAATTTACTCCAAATTTACTTAAGGTCGAATATCGAAGGTTAATTAACCCTCAATATTCGACTGCTGAATTGAAATCCTTCGACTTCGAATATCGTTCGATCGTATTGTTCGATCGAACGATTAAATCCTTCGAATTGAAGGATTTTAATCGATCGATCGATTTTCCTTCGACCAAAAAATACTTAGAAAGCCTATGGGGACCTTCCCCATAGTCTAACATTGACTTCGGTAGCTTTTAGGTGGCGAACTAGGGGGTCGAAGTTTGTTTTTTAAAGAGACAGTACTTCGACTATCGAATGGTCGAACGATTTTTAGTTTGAATCATTCGATTCAAAGTCGTAGTCGAAGGTCGAAGTAGCCAAAAAAAAAAATTCGAAATTCGAAGTTTTTATTCCTCTATTCCTTCACTCGAGCTAAGTAAATGGGCCCCCAAATAGGTTCTAGGAGATCCCCCATAGGCTAAAACAGTAAGGGCAAGGCCAGGCGTTTTTTGAGGCGTTTTTACGTTGCGTTTTTAAAAAAGAACAGCCAGGTGTAAATACACCACTGAAACCACATGCGACTGTCAACATGCGTTTTTCATGCGTTTTTCAGCACGTAGGATTCTTTTCCCAACATGCACTTCTCATTGTTTTCATTGTTCTCATTTAGAATTTGGACGCCATATTTAAAATACGCTGCGTATTTACGCAAAATGTGGTTTCATACGTGCAGATCCCATAGAGTCTATTGATTTGGTAGTTTCTTGACGTATTGGCGTTTCTGTTAAAAAACCCAAAAAATACTGGGGTCCTGTGGCAGATTTCAGCTTGCAAGCTCCCTGTGTGAATTGCCATAGTGTGTTTTCCACTAGTTTCAGTGGTAGTGCAGTTTATGCGTATTTACGCCTGGCTGTTCTTTTTTAAAAACGCCGCAAAAACGCCATGTCTAGCCTTGCCCTAATTCGGCAGGTTTTAAATGGCAAATGGTTGAAGTTAAGTTTTTAAAGAGACAGTACATGATAAATTTTGATATTCAAGTTTTTTTCAAATTTGAATCAAATTTGGACTATTCCCTAGTCAAAGTACACAAAAAATAGCTCGAAATTCAAAAAAAATTTTTCATTCAAATTATTTTCATTTGAATTTTTACCTCGACCCTTGATAAATCTGCCCCTAAGTGTCACTAAGGCACCTTAGAATTGTACAGCTATGGGATCTGTTATCCGGAAACCAGAAAGCTCAGAACTACAGTAAAGGCATTTCCCATTATAATGAAATAAAGAAAATTTTAACAAATAAGGGGCCATTTACATTCTAGCAGGCGGGAAGGTGGTTCGGGGAGATTTGTCGTTCGAAGAAGAAGCGATTTGTTGCTGGGTGTCTCTGCCCTTATTCCCTTTTTCTGTGTAATAATAAAACAGTGCCTTGTTCTTTATCCCAACTAAGATATAATTAATCCTTGTTGATAAAAAAATAACCCTGTTGGATTTAAAATATTTTTTAGCTGACATAAGGTGTGAAGATCCAAATTATGGAAAATTCCCTTATTCGGAAAGCCCCCAGACCCCGACCATTCTGGATAACAGGTCCCATAGCTGTAATATGTAGGAATTCTAGGGGGCACATTTACTAAAGGGCATGTTTAGAGAAAATTCGCCAAAAAGACAATTCGCCGTGACATTGCTTCTTTACTAAATGGCAAAGAGGACAATTCGCAAGCGAAAAAAAACTCAGCGCTAGAGAATTTTCTCTAGTGAAAATCTGGTAATTTATCACAGTGAGAATGTTACCCTCTTCACTGAAGTGTATTTCGCCAGGATCAGGGTGGTTAACTCCCATTACAAAGATAGAGCGGCCACTTTTAAATTTCAATTCACATTGCCCTTCCCATGCTACTTACCTCCATGGTGAAAATTCTCTAAAGAATTTTCCCTACTGCAGGTATGGGACCTGTTATCAAGAATGTTCCGGACCTAGGGTTTTCCAGATAACAGATCTTTCTGTAATTTTAATCTTCATACCTTAAATCTACTAGAAAATCATGTAAATATTAAATAAAGCCCATCGGCTGGTTTTGCTGCCAATAAGGATTAATTATATCTTAGTTGGGATCAAGTACAAGCTACTGTTTTATTATTACACAGAAAAAGGAAATCATTTTTAAAAATCTGGATTATTTGGTTAAAATGAAGTCTATGGGAGACGGCCTTTCCGTAATTTGGTGCTTTCTGGATAATGGGTTTCCAGATAACGGATCCCATACCTGTACCTGTGCTGCAATTTTTGACCACACCTCTTTTTGCAGCCAAACCCCCTAATTACCATGCCAATTTTACAAAATTTTCCAGGTTATGAAAGATTTCTGTAGTTTTTATGTTTTATTACAGTTTTACTAATGAAGGTGAATTGCCCTTTAAGCTGCGAATCTAAGGCTAAGGCCACACTAGGCGATAGCGGCGCGATTTGACTCGCGACGACTTTTCGCCGCGACTTTTAAGCCGCAATCGCTGGGGAAACTTTTGCGCTGGCGTCTATGGGGAATCGCCAGCGTAAAAACACACGCGGCGATCTTTTTTCTATTGTCGCTCGAAATCACCTAGCGAGGCAATTTCGAGCGACAGTAGAGAAAAGATCACCGCGTGTGTTTTTACGCTGGCGATTTTTCGCGATTCCCCATAGACGCCAGCGCAAAAGTTTCCCCAGCGATTGCGGCTTAAAAGTCACGGCGAAAAGTCGCCGCGAGTCAAATCGCGGCGCTATCGCCTAGTGTGGCCTTAGCCTAACTTCTCCCAAGGGATAAAACTGTTACAAATGTATCTTGAGTATATATTCTGGGCTTCCTGCCAAGAGCCAATTAAGTTAGAAACATTGTATCTTTTTTGGCTGTTCGGTGCAGAGAAATCGGGACTTTCTAGTACCAATGCAGGACGGCAGGTTGAGCTGTGAAAAAAGGGACTGTCCTACTCAAAACTGGACAGTTGGGAGGTACGGAAAATCCACCACAATTCTCTTGAAAATAATAAAAATGGAGATGTGTTGTGAAAATACACCTGGCAAAGTGAAGCGAGGCAAACTGTGGTGAAGTTAGTTGAAAAGGAAAACTCACACTTTAGTAAATGTGCCCCTAGGAGTACATAGCAAGGCAAAAGATTCCTTTAGTAGGGTAACATGGCAGTTTAAATTGCCCAGAGGAGCACCCGAACTTATCACGTGAATATAGGCTCGATGGCCATAAGGAATGTTGGTTTTTATTCAAATGTTTAATAAAGCCTTCTAATGTTTTAAATCCTGAATACTATAGAGAAATGTGCCTATAGTGCATTAGAGCCTATACACGGTGCTGATTCAGTAGCTGCCCCATCTGTGTGTTACAATCTATAGTAGTCCGTATTTTGCCAGATGGAACCGGTCAGTTCCAAGCAGGAAGATAATGTCTTTCATTATATATATCTATATATATAGGGAGAAATCTGAAAGTAAAAAGGACAACCAGAGACAACTGATGCAACAGGAACAGCACGGAAGCCAAGATATTAGATCATGTGCACATCAAAGATTTGGCTAAGCAGAATAATTCCTTCGTAGCTGTGCAACATCGCAAGAAATCCATAACTTGTTAGGAGGCAGAGGCTGAACTATAGCACTGGGGCCAAATGTAACGTTAAATAGCAGAATAAAAGGATCAGTCCATCTGGTCTTTCCATGGTGGAAACTGATGCCTGACCTGATCTTGCGCTTAACTACTGCAGCTTTCCAACATCATCTCCTGATTTAAACTACTTTATTTATCCAAATATGTTGGCAAAATGAATAGCACTTTCTTGTGCAGTACCTAAATACCTTCAAGTGCTTTCTAGTTTTACACAAATAAAGAAAAAAGTGTTCATGACAACTTCAGATTTGCTGAGTTTACAGTAGATTCTGGTGAGGTCATTACTTGTTTTGTTCACCAACACTTTGGTCCATATTGGATGGTCCTCTCTTTTGGTCCGGGGGCAAATGATCAGTAATATATGGGGTTTAGGGAGACATGTTGGGAAAGATCTTTATCAATATGCTGATGTGGCCCTCACCTGCAGAAAACTGCACCAGCCCGGGGTTATTCCAGAGAGAACCACGGAGCGATCCTCTTTCGGCTTCTTCTTTCTTCAAATTTCCCAGGTCAGATGCAAGCGCAGTAGAACGAAATAGACGACTTTTTAGTTGTTCGGCTTTTCCCTCTAATGCGCATGTGCAGACACGAGAAGAAAGAAGAAGCTCCGTGGTGTTCGCCAGAATAACCCTGGGCCGGTGCAGTTTTCTGCTGATAGGAGCACCGGCCCAGGGTTTTAGGTAAGTCAATACAATCACTTGGGGGCAGGGCTGCCATCAGAAATCGCAGGGCCCCATACGACAAAAAAAATTCCTGGGCCCCCTGGGCTGCACCCACCACAAGCCCCACCTACAGGTCTGCCCTCCCCACCCCACACACTAAAAAAAAAAAAAACATTGGTGGCTATGGTTCCCACATGTTAATAAAAAAATATTGGTGGTCAGGGCCCCACCATTAAAAAATATTGGTGGCTAGGACCCCACATGGGGAAAAACAATTGGTGGCCAGGGCCCCCCCCCTACTTGTAAGAAAATTGGTGGTCAGGGCCCCCCTTAAACGTCCATGTAAAAAAACAACAGGGACCACAAAGGGTTACCTTTAGTGGGGCCCTGCCATGTTACATGGAAGGGCCCCACTAAACGTGAGTTGCCAACTACAGAAGGGATGAGGGGAGCACAGGTGGCTGCATCTTCTTTTAAGTGAGAGCATTTTCTTCCCTTATTAGTCACAGAATTTCAAGTCCTGGTAAAGCTGCATGGTGATTGGATGAGCTGGAGGAGAAGTTCAAACCTCAGTTATCCAATCCCTGAGCAGCTCAACCGGTACTTTAACTCAGTGACCAATCAGGGGAAGTAATGGACAGAAGATACCTCGCCTTGTGCTCCCGCCCTGCCTTCCCTAAATCAGCAGCTCTCAGAAAGCAGGGGGGCCCAGCTTATCAATAAATTGCGGCATGGCTAGGCCCCCCTTACCTTCGGGGCCCCCTAAACTCTCCTCCCTGTCTCCCCCTGATGGCTGCCCTGCTTGGGGGTGCCTAACATTTGGCACCCCCAAGTGCAAGACGTCTTTCCTTCTCCTTTAATTTGGTTTAATTGTCTTCTACAGTTCATGATACACAGTAATGCTAATTTTTTTAAGTCTTTGTATAGGTAGGGGGTGTCATATTTCATAATGGTTAAAGACAATACAGGAATGTGATCCGTTATACAGGAAACCTGTTATCCAGAAAGCTCCAAATTACGCACAGGCCATGTCCCATAGACTGCATTTTACCCAAATAATCCAAATTTAATAGTAATATCCGTGCACAAGAAGATTCACTGTTATACCAGATGATGTGTTAAATATACAGTATATTACAGGCCGTCTCTCATAGACTCCATTTTATCCAAATATTTTAAAGATGATTTAATTTTTCTCTGTATTAATAAAACAGTAGCTTGTACATGATCCCAACTAAGATATAATTAATCTTTAATGGAGGCAAAACCAGCCTATTGGGTTTATTTAATGTTTACACGATTTTCTAGTAGACTTAAAGGGGTCGTTCACCTTTAAGGTAACTTTAAGTATTTTATAGAATGGCCAGTTGTAATCAACTTTCCAATTGGTTTTCATTATTTATTTTTTATAGTTTTTTTTAAAATATTTGCCTTTTTCTTCTGACTCTTTGCAACTTTCAAATGGGCATCACTGACCCCCATCTAAAAAGCAATAGCTCTGTAAGGCTACAATTGTATTGTTATTATTCGTCTTTCTACTGAGGCCTCTCCTATTCATATTCCAGTCTCTTTTTCAAAACAATGCATGGTTGATAGGCAAATTGGACCCTAGCTACCCGATTGCTTAAAATGCAAATTGAAGAGCTGCTGAATAAAAAGCTAAATAACTCCAAAACCTTAAATAATAAAAAATGAAAACGAACTGCAAATTGTCTCAGAATATCACTCTCGACATCGTACTAAAAGTTATCTCAAAGGTGAACCACCCCTTCAAGGTATGAAGATCCATTATACGGAAAAACCCAGGTCCATAGCATTCTGGATAACAGGTCCCATACCTGTATAGGTTCTAAATAAACCTCTGCAGCCTGTATAAAGGTACGGCTGGGATAGACCATCAAAACCCCTACAGTTCCCTGAATACTTGGGTTTTTATACTGCCAACCTAATACAGAATTCTGGTAATCATTCCCATTAATCCCTGTCTCAGAGGAGCTTACAGTCTAACATCTACTGCTAAGATAGAACAGATCTTTATATGTCGGCACCGCTGCTCAAATGAGCGTAAGAAGTTGTACAACTGCAGCTTTAAATGAAACACAATTGGAAGCTTCCCCAGAAAGCTTCATACTGGAATCCTGCTTCATCTTTCATATTCAAGTTCTAGACAAGAGCAAAACATGCGACTAATTTGTCATGGTCTGTGAGCAACTATGTCACTCACAACAAGAGCCGGTGACTGCGGAGTAAGGAGACTGGTGTTCCCATTTCATATCATGCCATTGAGCCTTCTGCCGAAAAAGCTTTTAACAAGCACATCTGGTCTGTAATAAATCACTGCACTTTGTCTCTGTGCCAGAACCCCTCCTTTTATCCAGCTTACATCTTGGGGATGGGATAGGAAATCACACATTATGCTGGTGACAAACAATTGTAATTATGTCATTAGTAGCCATTTAGTCTGCAAAAAGGATATGGAACACACCATGAGAAATATAGGATATTGCATTGATCGGGGGTTCTAAGCCGCTTTCACTGTAAAAGTGTGAGACTCGGGCATAATTCACGGCACAGCAGGTTATAATAGCAGCCTGCTCTGAACTGTGCAGCTATTTTGTGCTGGTTCTACTTGATACTGAAGGGGCTGGGAGATGACAGAATGAGCTGCCAGTTAGTACTTGTGAAAGGGAGACTTACTGGGGCGTCAAACATCAGTGTTCATGCCACACACATATATATATATATTGTGATGTGATGCATACATATACCATCATGGGCTCCTTGACTTCACTCAGTGGAATGTACAGTAGGACATCTCCTCCGCATCAGAAGTGTCCGATCATTCCAAACAGGTCCAGAGCAGCGACAAAGAGTGGTGCCAAATTTACAGATGACGGGTCTACCAATCTGCATATTGTAAATATGAGTGTCACAAGGTGCTAAAATGGATTGGTTGGTGCTTTTTGCATCTGCGGCTTAATTGTACATCCCCTCCAATAAGTGCAGTCTATTTATAAAATCGAAAAATACGGTGGAAGAGAATTATGCTAGACGTTCTCCACATTACATTTTGGGGTTCTGGAACAGCCCCAAGCCATCACTGTCCTTCAGCAGGGAAGATCTGTGCATTTGAAGATGCCCCAGTAGCTCCCCATCTTCTTGGGTCTGTGGCAAGCGTTGGACTAGAAGGTTTGGGGCCACTGGGGCTGCCACATCAGGGGTCTGCACCCCCTTGGGCCCCGACCCCCCTACACTACTCACACGGGACTCCGACCCTCCCCACCCCTCCTGCACGGTTCCCAACCTACTCTGTCACCCGCACAGCCCCCGGACTGCCCCGTCTGACCCTGTTTGTGGCTATGGGAGGTATATTGGTTGCACAACTACCTACATTAAGGTGGCCGTACACAAGCCAATAAAAGCTGTAGTCAACCGATAAAGTTGGCAGCTTATTGCACCCTCAGATGGGCCTTCCCCTACTGATATCTGGCAGATCGAGGACAGCATCGGTTCATAGACGCAGTCCTCACTCCAACGCCTGCATTCCTGGCCTTGTGATTTGATGGTTGGGCCCTAGGGCCCACAATCGGATAAGCCTGATAACATTATGGTGGGCATATTGGGGCAAAATCCGCTCGTATTGTGCCCTCTCTAAACAAGCAGATCTGCCCAGGTATGGCCACATTTAGACAATGAAAGCTAATTGGTTGAATTCCTGCGCAGTTTAGTAGCTACTATAATAAAGGAGCGTAGATTTACCCCAATGTACAAAGTCGTAAGAGTGGAACAACTCTCTGCTCATGTATTTGGCTGCAAGTCCGGGCTCTGTCTGTGCCACAGTTGTATAACGACACCCACACAATCAAGGGTTTCATTGGAAAGAATCCAAGTTATTTGGTTATCATCATATTAAAGTGCTGCTGCTTGTAAGATGTGTAAGTGCTACAACTCTCAGCCTTTGTCTTATCTTTAGCACAACACCAAAAAAAAAAAAAAAAAAACCCTGTATCTGCTTTCAAAATGGGAAAGGGTTCTTTATTTAATCCCTCTCCTGTGTGGCACATTGTGCTCAAAGGATTTCACAAGTGGAGATTAGCATGTTCGCTGCCTCTCAGAGTCACATTACAGAGCCTGAAGTCATGCGGGAAGGAGCATGAAATTATAGAAGAATAGAACAGATTGGCAGTAAATACAAGTGTAGCGTCACTTTGGCTTCCCAGGATCTTCTGCTTTATTCTGTGAATCTCATCAACCCTAAGTCTCCAATGTACACGGATATATATATATATATATATATATATATATATATATACACATATATATATATATAGTCCCAAAACTGGTGCACAATGATCATCAAAAGGATATGCCCGGGTGCTGGTTTAAAATACATAATATTAAGCCAATAACCGCACTCACAGGTCTTTCTCATGATGAAAAAACAAAAAAGTTTATTTAATGTTTCGCCCTCTACTTGCGGACCTTCTTCAGGACAGGTATGGGATTCCGTTATCTGGAAAACCATTATCCAAATTACGCAAAGGTCATCTCCCATTGACTCGATTTTATCCAAATAAAAGACATTTTTAAAATCAATTTCCTTTTTCTCTGTAATAATAAAACAGTAGCTTGTACTTGATCCCAACTAAGATATAATTAATCCTTATTGGGGGCAAAACCAGCCTATTGGGTTTATTTTAGGGATGCACCAAATCCAGGATTCGGTTCGGGATTCGGCCAGGATTCGGCCTTTTTCAGCAGGATTCGGCCGAATCCTTCTGCCCGGCCGAACCGAATCCGAATCCTAATTTCATATGCAAATTAGGGGCAACGAGGGAAATCGCATGACTTTTTGTCACAAAATAAGGAAGTAAAAAAGGTTTTCCCCTTCCCACCCCTAATTTGCATATGCAAATTGGGATTCGGATTCGGTTCGGTATTCTGCCGAATCTTCCACTAAGGATTTGGGGGTTCAGCCGAATCCAAAATAGTGGATTCGGTGCATCCCTAGTTTATTTAATGTTTACATGATTTTCTAGTATACACTGTACGATTCCGTGCGTTCCGAAGCGATGAGATGAAACACAGGCGTCACGACGGATGCGCCGCATCTAACGTAATACAAACGTCGCACGTAGAAGCTGATTGCATCCGACACAACGCGACTGTGGGATGAAGATGCAACATGCAGCGTTCGCATGCGATAGTCGTGTCGGATGCAATCAGCTTCTATTACATTAGATTTGGTGCATCCGACGTGACGCCTGCTTTTCCTCACATCGCACGGAACGGCACCGTGCAGTTCTACCACTAGGTTGTGAAGATCCAAATTACAGAAAGATCCATTATCCAGAAACCCCCAGGTCCCGAGCATTCTGGATAACAGGTCCCATACCTGTACAAATAACTGCATAACCAGCACAAAAGTGCTCCTCCGGCTGCATGAATCAGTTTGGCTTTAGCGGTTCCTGTTCCTTTAAAGATATGACTAAACGGAGATGAAACTTTACGAAAATGGAAATGACAAAGAAGACATTTTCCACATCTTATTTCCTTTTAGTTTTTCTCTTTCACTTCAGTTCATTTTGCTCTGTAGGAGGAGGCCGGTCCCACCTGCACAGCTGTAGCGCAGCAGAAAAGGGAGCTACTGATAAATAACCACAAAAAAGGTGTAGGAAGTCACCTTTAATTTCTGTGGAAAAGGGGACTATATATAAATATACAGTATATCCAAACTAACCGCAGGGAGAGTCAAAGTGAAAGCGTGTCAATGGGCTTGGAGCATTGTATCGTTCACACCTAAACTCTTGTGGCCGAAAGATTATAGTGCATTCCAAGGGCACAGAGCCTTGTGCAACAAATGACACTTTACTAAGGGTCACCCCAAAGGGGAAGTTCAAGCAGCTTTTATTATGATGCAGACATTTATTTTCACTCTTTTTACCACTGACCCCAGAATTTTTTGTCAAAATAAAAAGTGAATAACAGAAAGATAAGAAAATAAAAAGTGAATAAGACGTAAAATAAAAGAAAGCTGGCTACAGTTTCCTTTAAGGTTGCTGACGTCACTGAACATAGCAACCACAAAGCAAATATTGCACATAAGCTAATCCTTATCTGGCAGTTTAAAGGGGTTGTTCGCCTTTAAATTTACTTTTGGTATGATGTAGAGACGGATAAGCACTGCGTATCTTGACAGCGCTATATAAATAAATGATGATGATGATATGCTGAGACAATTTGCAATTGGTTTTCATTTTTTATTATTTGTGGTTTTTGAGTTATTTAGCTTTTTATTCAGCAGCTCTCCAGTTTGCAGTTTCAGCAATCTGGCTGCTAGGGTCCAAATTCCCCTAGCAACTGTGTACTGATTTGAATAAGAGACTGGAATATGAATAGGAGAGGGTCTGAATAGTAATAAATAGTATTAAAATAGTAATAAAATGAGTAATAAAAAGTACCAAAACAATACATTTGTAGCATTACAGAGCATTCGTTTTTAGATGAGGTCAGTGACCCCCATTTAAAAACTGGAGAGTCAGAAGAAAAGGGCAAATTATTAATAAACTACAAAAAATAAATAATGAAGACTAATTTAAAAAATGCTTAGAATTCTAGGCCATTCTATCGCATACTAAGTTAACTTTAAGGTGAACCACCCCTTTAAGGAGTTGGGAAGGGGGTTTGTTTATACAGAGGGCTTCTCAGAGGTTGCTGATTTGTTTTGATTGTGCTCCTGTGAACTAGAACTTTACTTTGATTTTAGTTTTTGCCCTGTTTAGTGCAATAGTAAAAACCATGCATAATTCCTAATTAAAACAAGGGGTGGTGGTGGAGTTGCCACCTTTTGGCTTCTTTAATACCGACAGGGGAGGGTTGGTCTATGAATTGGGGCTGTGATGCAAATGGGGCAGAGTCAGGTGTCACTGAGGTCACATTAAAGTGAATTTAGTGAATCTTTAAATGTCAAAAAAAAAAGTGAATAAGAGAAAGATAAGAAATGAAATAGAAAAACATATAAAGAAAGCAAGCTTCAGTTTCCTTTAAGGTTGCTGAGGTCACTGAACATAGCAACCACAAAGCAAATTTTGCATATAAGCTAATTCTTATCTGCCATCTTAATGGAATGCAGCTAAAGGAAGGGGGTTTGTTTATACAGAGGGCTTCACAAAAACCATGCATATTCCCTAATTAAAACAAGGGGTGGTGGTAGAGTTGCCACCTTTTGGCTTCTTTAATACCGACGGGGGAGGGGGGGTCCATGATTTGGGGGCTGTGATGCAAATGGGGCAGATTCAGATGTCATTGAGGTCACATCAAAGTGAATGTAGTGAGTAGGGTAGGAAAGAGGAGGAGCTGGGAGAGGGGACGGGAGGTGGGCCGGAGCATATAGGAATTACATCAACTGATTTTTTTTGGGCCCTGGAAACCCCAATCTGCCACAGTTTTCCCCATCATCTACAAGTCTGGGAAAAGGTTCATCACAAGGACAGACATGGCTCTCAGAGAGGGCTTTGGACTTCAGAAATGTGGGTGTGCTACAATCATTAGGAAAAACCCTTATTCTTCTCTCCCTTCCCTCGCTGACCGGAGCTCCTTATTCTTCCATAAGGGAATGTTTCCCCCTGCACTAGAATGCTGAACCAAAATAAATTCACACAATATGTCTAATAGAAACACATTCTGGAACCCATAAAAACAGGTTCTTAAAATAATCAGTATAATGTACTATCCTGTACCGACTCGCCGAGCAGTGCCAACTTTCGCAGAAATAAACTGGCATTCTGACATAGGGAACGGTAGGTCCTTCCTACTGCATCTGTTTCATCTGGCATCTGATCCAACCCAGTAATCAGACGTTGCCTTCATATTCCTGCATCCCCCCCCCCCTCCACGGGGTACAAATAAATAAACAAGGCAGAACTGATGTTTGCTTGCAGGGAGATAACAGATTGCAATTCTTCTAAGTACTGGGCTTTTTTTTTCCTCTCTTCACAATATGGTAAATCTTGGTTTTTAATCAAAATTTTAAAACATCTATAAGGGCTGGGACACACTGGGCGATTTGGGGAGATTTAGTCGCCTGGCGACTAATCGCAGCGACTTTTCTCCCCGAATGCCCCCCCTTGCTCTGCGCCTGGATAAAATGAAAAGTCGCCAGCGCTAATCACACACGATGATTTGTTTTCCTAAGTTGCCTCAAGAGAAAACTTCAAGCGACTTCGGAAAACGAATTGCTGCGTGTGATTAGCACAGGCGATTTTTCAGCGAGGGAAGGCATTCGGGGAAGATTGGTCGCGGAAAGTCGAGGCGACTTAATCTCCCCAAATCGCCCAGTGTGTCCCTAAGGCTAGTGACACACGCTAAGATTCGGGGAGATTTTGTCGCTTTTTCAGGCAACTAATCTCCCCGAAAAGCCTTCCCGCTGGCTAGAATCTAAATCTAAACGCGTATCTAAAGCAATTCGTTTTTCGAAGTTGCCTCACGAGGAAACTTCAGGCGACTTCAGAAAATGAAGCGTTCCGAGTGCCATCCCGCCGACGATTTCGATTCTAGGCTGCGGGAAGGCTTTTCGGGGAGCTCAGTCACCGGAAGAAAAGGGCGACTAAATTTCCCCGATTCTTAGCGTGTGGCCTCACCCTAAAATGAGGCGGTGAATATATAAGACACATCTGCCCAAAGTCTGCAGCCTTTTTCCTCAAAATGTAAGTTTGGAGAAGTTTAATTTGTGCGAATTGAGAACAGTTTATTAACCGGGGGAAAATGGCAAAGTTCAGAAAGGGGCTAAAAGCAAATGGCCATGTAGTAATGGGATTCTATCCACTGTTTACCATTCAGTTTTAATACAAATTCTCCATTCCATTGGTATCCGGGATCAAGCTAAATTGTGGTTCTCTTCATACATTTCTGACGCTCCTTGTTAAGGTGGCCATAGGCGCACAAATAATATCGTATAAAAACTTTCGTACGATATTCGGTGCGTGTGTGGTGGAAAAAGAGCCGACCGATATCGGCAGAAGACTTGGACATCGGTCGGCTCGTCGATCGGGCTGGACGGAAAATTTTGATTGGCGCCTTTGAAGGAACCCAAACATCAGCCATTGTTAGTGCTGAATCGTCAGATACAGGTAGAATTCTATGGTTTCTATATGTTTATCTGATGATTCAGCTCTACACGTGTGTATTGAAACAATCTTTCCTGGAAACATCTTTTCCAAGAAAGATCATAATTGTTACATGTATGGCCACTTACTCTCCCCCTATTCATCTTAGTGTGGGGGTGCCTCAGGGATCTGTACTTGGGCCTCGGTTGTTCTCCTTGTACACTCTCTCTTTAGGTGACCTTATACCTTCATTGGGCCTTAAATATCACCTGTATACTGATGACATCCAGATACACTTAGACACTCCTTCACTAAACACTGGCATTCAGACCCAGAACTATCTCCTCCTGGAACAACCAACGCCACCTCAAGCTCAACTTGGCCGAAACTGAGCTCACTGTCTTCCAACCCAAACTGTCTCTTCCTTTCACCACTACTATTGATGGCAAGACCGTTAACCCAGTTAATTCAGCACGCTACTTGGGGGTCATCTTCGACCAGCATCTCTCCTTATCTTTATCTAATCATATTATTACAACTGCCAAAACCTGCCATTTCTTCCTCCACAATATAGGCAGATACACCCCTTTCTTTCCCAAACAGCCAAAACACTAATCCATGCCCTTATACTATCCCGTTTAGACTATTGCAATCTCCTACTAACCAGTCTTCATGACTCCCATCTCTCACCCCTCCAATCAATCTTAAACTCTGCTACCAGGACCCTTCTGCTCTCTCCTAAAAGGGAACCTGCCCAACCCCAAATAAAATCCTTAGCATAGTTGCCTATTAAGCAATAACATATAACATATAAACTCCTTCTGCTAACATTCAAAGCCCTTCACTCCTCTGCTCCTCAATACATTTCTTCTCTTGTCTCACTCTATGTTCCTGGTCATCTTCTCCGCTCCTCTCAGATTCATTTTCTTTTCACACCATCCACATCCACTGCCACCTCTTGTCTCAAACCCTTCTATCTTGCTGCTCCTTACCTCTGGAATTCCATCCCTAAATTACCTCTGGAGGACTGTTCTCTCAATCTCTTCATGTAAAAATTAAGAGTCTACCTTTTGGAGCACTAGTCCTGGAACTTACTGGACAATGCTTTAACCTAGTGCACTTTTTCCACTCCAATTTGTGCCTGTATGTTATCCACCCACTTAGACTGTAAGCTCTACAGGGCAGGGACCTCCTTCCTACTGTGTCTCTTACCACATAGCACTTAAACTCTGTGACCATATATGAGTTCTGTGTACTGTGTATATTGATTGTATTTATAGCCTGACTTGTCCTCCTCATGTCTATGTGGGACATTAACTAAGATTCGTAGCTGCGACAGGCGTAACTTCGCCGCACTTCGCCGGGGGTAGTTTCGCCAGCGCTTCGCAAATTCACTAAAATCCGAAGTTGCGCTCAGGGGTAGCGTTAGGCTGCGAAGTTGCGCTAGCGTTGATTCGCTAAGTGAAGCGAAGTTATGCTAGCGATGGTTAATTTGCATACGGCGCCAAATTCAAATTTCAATGGAGGAATACGTAGCAGCACTACAAATGCCTGGGAAACCTTCAAAACATCAAATAACATTTTTATTTTGCCCTACACATGTGCCCACTGTATAGTTAAGTTGCCATGAGTTAGGAAATGTAGGGGGGAAGGAGGGGAGCCCCAAAAAAAGTTTCGATCTTTTTCAGCCTATCACCCATAATATAGAAAATACGCCAGCGTTTTTTGGGACTTAGAAAAAATTTGAACTTTTTTTTAAGCAATCCCTATCTACTCTATTGCGCTTCGCCTGGTCTGAGGTGGCGAAGGAAGTCTAGCGTAAAAGGTAGCGTTCAGAACAATGCACGCCTTAGTGAATTTGCGTCGTTACGTCCGTTGTGCAAATTCGCCAGGCGTAAGGGTGCGAAGTAACACTAGCGAATTTACGCCAGCGTTCGTTAGTGAATTTGCGAAGTAACGAAAATGCCCAACGCTAGCGAATTGACGCTAGCGTTATGCGCTTCGGCACATAGTGAATTTGCCCCTATATGTTTATATATTGTTCTTTTATTAATATTATACTTTCTGGTTTATAACTCCGGTTTGAAGAAAATATATAATAAATGAATAAAAAAAAACAATTAAAGAAACTAAGTCTAAGCAACTTTCATTATACATTCATTACACATTTTCTATTAAGTTATTTATATAAATGTAAATGCTATTAAAAGTAGAGTCTGTCTGTTTCTACTTCCTGCACTGCTTGTTCTGACTTCTAAAACAACGCAGCAGAAGCCAGCTGATTTATCAGCCTCTGAAGAAGCACGTAAGGCTGACTTCTACTACATCGTTTCAAGAGAGATAGCAGAAAAATACGGCAACTACAAACATCTTAAAAACCGTCAACATATTTTTAATGAATATATATTAAAAGGTTCCTTAGAATTTAATTTTTAATTGACAAAATTGTGTTTTGGGGTCTACATCCCCCTTTGCGGGACATTGGGGTTCATTTGCTTTGAACATCGACTAACAAAGCATGCAGCGAAGGAACACAAGCAGTAAACAAAGATACATCAGGGTTTTGTTACAAAACCTCATATCGTTATGAAACAGAAAATTGATTTGTGAGGCTTGTGGGTAACTTCCCAGTGATTAAATGGTGACAAATAGTGGCCAAAACGTGACAAAGTGCCCCAGAAGAGTAGGGCAGAGGTGTGTGGGAAAGCAGAGACATTCACTGTTGGATAAATCTTCATGTTGATACTCAGACCCAGTCATATTAATAAAGCTTAAACCATAAAGCCACATCACGTATTAAACCACAGATACTTTATCATTGACATGAAAAACCCATCTTTGCCCCAGAACTTCACCTACGTGTCTTTTGCCTCCGTGTTTAATTGCAGTTCCAATAACAATGGTGCAGGTTAAGTCCTAAGAATCTGCAGCCTTGTGCTCTCAATCCTGCACTTCTACACAGATGAAACATTAAAGACCCCCCGAATTTCTGATTCCCAGTTACACACTTAAAGGACAAGTCAATCCCAAAAAAAAAAAAAAATGCAGAATAAAAGAAAACATAATTCTGAGCAACTTTGCAATATACATTCATTACACATTTTCTACGGTTTTTAAGTTATTTTTACATTTATTGCTATTGAAAGCAGTGTCTCTCTGTCTCGTTCTATTCTCTGCACTGGTGGTTCAGACTGTTGATACAATGTAAGATTAACAGACCTGTCTTTGCTGGGGAACCAAGACTTTTGCAACATTGTTTAAAAAGTAAGGACCAGGAGTTGCTTTCAATAGCAATTTGTTTGACAAATTACTTTAAAAGCACTGAAAATTTTAATAAATGTATATTGGAAAGTTGCTTAAAATTAGATATTTGTTTATTATTTGTTTATTAGGCACATTTTAATTTTAGGGTTGACTTGGCATTTAAAAGGGGTGGTTCACCTTTAAGTTAACTTTTAGTATGTTAAAGAATGGCTAAATATAAGCAACTTTTCAATTGGCCTTCATTATTATATGTTTTTGAATTATTTGCCTTCTTCTTCTGGATCTTTCCAGCTTTCAAATGGAAGTCACTGACCCCATCTAAAAAACAAATGGTCTGTAAGGCTACACATGTATTGTTAGTGTTACTTTTTATTATTCATCTTTCTATTCAGACCTCTCCTATTCATATTCCAATGCATGGTTGCTAATGTAATTTGGAGCCTAGCAACCAGAAATTGCAAACTGAAGAGCCGATGAATAAAAAATCGAAATGACTCAAATAATAATACATTGGAAATTGTTTAAGAATATCACTCTCTACATCATACTAACAGTTTACTCGAAGGTGAACAACCCCTTTAAAAGTTTGATTGCAATGGTTGCAAATGAATTATATCCCAGGCAGGGGGTATATGTGCAATAAAGAGTTTAACGGGTTGCAAACAAAAAAGGTTTGTTTCTCAGAGCTTTCACATAACACGACAACAGGAAGCTTATGTGGTACTCTAGCAAAATGTGAGATACTGTAATCTCTTATCTTATGTACTGACTTGTTAACTTAAAGGAAGTGGTTTTTATTGATAAACATGCAAGAAGCTGAATCCTTCGGGGTACTCCCCCCTGTGTGCCACATGCCATTTATTTAGTTCGGGGAGAAGCAAGATTGTAGAGTGATTATTAGAAGCAGCGCAGCATTCGTTTAAAGGAGAACTAAAGCTTAACTAAAGAAGTAGGTAGAAATGTTATACATGATGTTTTGTGCTTCTGTACCAGCCCAAGGCAACCACAACCCTTTAGCAGTAAAGATCTGTGTCTCCAAAGATGCCCCAGTAGCTCCCCATCTTCTTTTCTGCTGATTCACTGCACATGCTCTGTGCTGCTGTCACTTACTGAGCTTAGGGACCCACTCACAATATACAGTACACATAGAATAGAAATGTCACAATATAAGGCTGCTTAGTAATTAATACAGATAATTACTACATGGCAGCACAGAAACCAGTGCAACTAGCATCAGAATTTAATAATTAGCCCTGTAGCATCTGCTTATATTACAGACCAACCTCATTGTCTGCTAGTCAGCGCAAGCAAGTTAAATAGTGAGGCCCCCTATTCCCACCTGGTGAGTGATATTTGTACTAGTTGGCCATTTCTTTTAGATAAAGTGTTATTCAGTTTAATCAACACTGTGTGTGTTTTATTACTGTGTTCCTAGTGGGGCCACACGTAGGTGCATTCCCAGATCCCACTAGGTGGAGGCACTGCGCTAGTAAGTACCAGGTACCCAGTCTCTTCTAATATCACTGTGGAGTGGCTCAGGCTTGTCCCGTGCCATCAGGTAAGCACCACACGTGGAGTGTAACACCGAAAAACGAGTGTTGAAAGGGTTACAGTTCCAAATAGTAACTACTCTGATGCTGGTTTTTCCGGGTTATCTAGGAAAGCAAGTGGCCATTCTCCCCATTCTCACCCTAACTGGCCTGCAGGCTGAGCAACCTCTAAAAGTCCATTACGCAGGGTCGGACTGGTGGGCCTGGGGCCTACCGGGGCTGCTGATTTGGGGCCCCCAACCCCAGTGGCGAAGACACATTAGGCATCTTGGACCCCCACCCCAGCAGCAACCCCCCTCTGGTCCCCCCGCACCTATGTTCGTTCCTGCTGGCGACCAGGGGCGCGGGAGGAAGGACGGCGGCAGTGACAATAGCGCGTCTGGGCCGGCAGGGCTCACTGGGTTTTTTCACAGTGTCCCGCCGGCCCAGTCCAGCCCTGACATTAAGGACAGTCCAACAGTTTTGGAAGCGGTTACGTTAGAGTGAAATGTGAGACAATGTCAATTTGTCTCTCCTGCAAGTGAAACATTGCAACACTAAAACATTGTTTCAATGAACAGGGCTTTTACTGAGCATACGTGTTCTTTTAATTACGAGAAATCTATATTTTTTTGTGATTTCTCGCTGTAAACAAAAATGTAACAAAATGAAACTAAAATTAAACTAGAGTCACAAGAAGTAAAGTGAAAAAAATCGGCAGCCCACTGAGAAGCCTCTGTATAAAGAGCTGCTCCTTTTCTCAAAAGATAACAGGCTATGGGGAAAAGAGGGGTTTAATCATAGAGCGGCTTCTCAATGGCTCCTGATTTGCTGATTCTGATAGTTGCCATCAGAAATAGAATGTGGCTTTAGTTTCGATTTCAAATTTTGCCTGATTAAAGAATAAAAAACAAACAAATATATCTCATAATTAAAAAAACAGGCAAAATGTATGTTCAGCACAAGCCTTATTCATTGCACCACTGTTAAGAAGGGGGTATATCTTTAAGCTTAAAGGATATGGAATTTTGGGTAAACAATGATTTGTTATAGCAGGTAATTATTGAAACTCAGTGCCTGCAGCATTCACCCATTGACATAGTGCATTCAGTTTTCACACACTACAGACCATCACCAATCCAATAGGATCCCAAGATGTTTGATCAAAACCCATTCCTAAACTGGGATACATAACTGCTACTGCCCCAAAAGTTTATCGAACCCTGTAAATAAAAAATGTATAAAAAATTGGAGAGGATCGGATATAATTAATACTTTATTCTGTGTAGGGATGCACAGAATCCACTATTTTGGATTCGGCCGAACCCCCGAATCCTTCGCAAAAGATTCGGCCGAACCCCCGAATCCTTCGCAAAAGATTCGGCCGAATACCGAACCCAAATCCGAATTTGCATATGCTAATTAGGGGTGGGAAGGGGAACACATTTTTACTTCCTTATTTTGTGACAAAAAGTCACACGATTTCCATATGCAAATTAGGATTCGGTTCGGCTGGGCAGAAGGATTCGGCCGAATCCGAATCCTGCTGAAAAAGGCCGAATCCTGTCCGAATCCCAAACCGAATCCTGGATTCGGTGCATCCCTAATTCTGTGGAGTCAAACAAAGGTATAATATTTTTAAATGTGATAACCGACTGTTTGTAGGGTTGCCACTTTTCATGCCCCCGGCAGGAGCTGACATCACAGGGGGCATGACTGTGACATCACAGGGCAGGTTGATGACATTGAGGGGTGAAGCCATAATGTTTAGGGGCGGGGGGCGATGCCGTTGTGGGAAGGGGTGATGATCCTAATTTGGAAAAATGGGCAGACACTTTAAACCCAGGCAGCCCTTCTGAAAACCCTCTTGTCTGGGTCAAAACTGGACAAGTGGTAACCCTAACTGTTTGAGTGATTTAATATAAATAAAAGAACTATATCAATGATGAACACACCTAATACAGGTATGGGATCCATTAACTGGAACCCTGTTATCTGGACAGCTCCGAATTACAGAAAGGCTGTCTCTCATACACTCCATTATAATCAAATAATTCCATTTTTTTTTTTAAATGATATTCTTTTTCTCTGTAATAATAAAACAGTAGCTTGTACTTGATCCCAACTAAGATATAAATTATCCTTATTGGAAGCAAAACCAGCCTATTGGGTTTATTTCATGTTTACATGATTTTCTAATAGATGAAGATCCAAATTATGGATATATACGTTATCCAGAAAACCCCAGGTCCCAAGCATTCTGGATAACAGGTCCCATACCTGTACTCAAAAACATTTCCCTAAATACCTAAGAGATGACTTGCAATAAATGTAGTCTATTAAAATAAACACCACTAGTTTTAGGGGAAGATTTACTAAGCTCGAGTGATGGTTCGAATTTCAAAGTAAATTGTTGGGTACTTCGACCATCGAATAGGCTATATTTGACTTCGATTAGAACGATTCAAAGTAAAAATCATTCGACCATTCGATAATCGAAGTACTGTCTCTTTAAAAAAAACTTCGACTTCATACTTCGCCAAATTAAAGCTACCGGAGTGCAATGTTAGCCTATGGGGACCTTCCAGGTCGAATAGAAATCCTTCGATTGATCGCTAAAAATCGTTCGATTGTTCGATCAAACGATTTTTATTTGATCGTAGGATTGCCAAATTTGTTGAAAAAACTTTTCGAAGTTTTTAATTCGATGGTTGAATTTTGAAGTTTTTTTGAACTTCGAAATTGGACCCTTGATAAATCTGCCCATTGGATTTAATCGTTTGATTATATCGATTGCCTTTAGGATACATCGTGTATTCCGCTAGCTATGACTTTTTGTAATTGTGCTTGACTATTACAGAACTGCTTGTTCATCACATTAAAACTATTATTCTACGCTCTCTTAAGCTGGCCATAGATGTTGAGATTTTTAAAAGATCAGATCCTCATCGTGAGACCACGATCTTCTCGGAACGATCGTACGAATTTACCATCAACTAAAAAGACCGATTTGCTAGGAAAACAAAGGGGAGCTGCCTGTTTGGCCGTGCAAACATAGATAGATTGCACTGGGACCGACAAAGATTTTTTGACCTGGCCGATCAATTTCCTGACAGATGTCGGCCGAAAAATCGTAAGATGTACGATCGTTCGAATCCCACTAACCGCACGATAATTTCGAAGGATTGGTCGGGCTTCGCTAAAATTGGTCGTTCGGCAAGAAGAATCGTCGCGTCTATGGGGAGCTTTATTTTAGAGTATAAGTTATATAAATTCATCAGAAAAAAAGTATTTTGTGTTACTAAGTAAAGCCTCACACAGACATTTCTAATAAAACGTGATCATTAGAGGATGAGTGCTGTGTGTGTGTGTGATACAAACTATCCAGTCACACACTGAGACAAACCTTTACAACAGGTTGAAGCACAACATAAACACAACAGACGCACATAATTGAAGGGGCTTTCCTCGCCTCGGGATGCGCCATCATTTTGTCCATTCTGCTTTGCTCAATTACTGAATCAATAAAGCATTTCTTTGAAACTCCCTGGACCAGTGCTGACATGTATACAGTAGTCAAGCTGACTTTGTGTGTGTGTGTGTGTGTGTGTGTGTGTGTGTGTGAGAGAGTGAGAGTGTGTATGCGCTTGTTTCCGTTATTACAGCAATGATAAGTTCTATGAAGCCGAAACAAGGTGTCTAGCTTTAAGCAAAAAGGTGAAACCGGGGGTTTATTTCGGCAGATCAGAGCAATTTTTCTGCAAACATCACAAAACAAAGGAATTAAACGAGAACGTCGTGCACAGAGTGAATCTGCTCTGAAAGCTTTATCTCACATATATACTCATTTTGCATCGCAGAGTAAGGTTGAGCTGGATAAACCAATAATGTATTTATAATACACAAAAGCCATGAATATCCTGTAAATTATATCCTTATAAACGGTGAGTTCTGATGTCATCAGTTATAAATGGTGAGTTCTGATGTCATTTCTGTCACATGACTCACTGAGATTTGTGTATTATAATAAATAAAGTACCCCCAGTTGTATAATATGAGGATATTAGAAGTAACCTTCGGCCTCGTGTTTTTATATGGTCATGAAACTTATAATATCCTTATATTTTACAAGAGGGGGTACTTTATTCACTATATTATGCAAGGTTTAAGGATCACTCTCCTTGCCTCATTGACAGGACAATTATTTTATTTTAATTTCAGGATTTAATTCTGATTCAAATAGAGGGGAGTTTGAGTTGTGCTCTGCTGATATCAAAAAAAAATGTAGCCGCTAGATATAACACTATACGGGTATGGCACCTCCACCGGATAACAGGTCTTCCTGTAATTTGGATTTCCATACCATAAAGGGGTTGTTCACCTTTACATTAACTTTTAGTATGATGTAGAGAGTGATATTCTTAGGCAATTTGCAATTGGGTTTCATTGTTTATTATTTGTAATTTTTGAGTTTTTTAGCTTTTTATTCGGCATCTCTCCAGTTTGCTGTTTTAGCAATCTGGTTGCTAGGGTCCAAATTTCCCGAGCAACCATGCACTGATTGGAATAACAGACTGAACTATCAATAGGAGAGGCCTTAATAGAAAGAGGAGTAATAAAAAGTAGCAATAACAATAAATGTGTAGCCTACCTATTGGGTTTATTTAATGTTTTGATGATTTACTAGTAGACTTGGGGGCAGATTTACTAAGGGTCGTATTTCGAAGTTAAAAAAACATTGAAATTCGCCCCTCGAATTGAAATCGTATATCGAAGTCAAAGGATTTTTCACCGAATTTAGCGTTCGAGCTTTCGAACGATTTTAGCGTACGATCAAAGGATTTTCCTTCGATGTACAAAGAAAATGGTTGTAGAAGGTCCCCATAGGCTAACATAGCACTTCGGCAGGTTTAATTTGGTTAAGTATTGAAGTCGAAGTTTTTTTTAAAGAGACAGTACTTTGATTATCGAATTGTTGAATATTCTAACGATTTTTAGTTCGAATCAAAGTCTAACTAAATTCGAAGTCGTGGTATCACAAATTCACTCGATCCTTAGTAAATCTGCCCCTTAAGGTATGAAGATCCAAATTCTGGAAATATCCCTTATCCAGAAAAACCCAGGTCCCGAGCATTCTGGATAACACGTCCCATACCTGTATTAGTTTGAATGGCAGACTGGAAGAAGAATAGGAGGGTATCTGAATAGATAAGAACTAAACATAATAACAACAAATATCTGGTCTTATATAAACTGTATTTGAAATTTCAGGCTAAAAAGACAAATAGTCCAAAAACAGAAACAAGGAAGACCAAGTGCAAATTTGTACAGAATACAGATCATTATATCACAGTGAACATGAACCCACAGCAGTATAAAGTATTCCCATAGCACAATCTATGTATAAATGAACATTTCACCTAAATAAAACTACACAGAAAGTGATAAAGGTTTGCCATGGACCTGCCTCATTCACTGAGCAAGTTTAATATCATATTTGACTTTAGATCCAGTTTAGATTTGCCATACCCCATGCAGTATGAGAAGTATTTGAATGGATCTTACTAGGCAAACTGTGTCCTCTCGGCCTTCAAAGTCACATCCATAGCATTACCTGAAAAGCAAAAAAAAAATCTATAAATTACTAAAAAAAAAAACTTTGGGCGACTATTGACAACGCATCGCCGCGTGTGCTTTAGCGCGGGCGACTTTTCATCTGCCCTCAAAGGGATAGTGTCTCCCACATTCAACTTGAGTTCAATGAATAGGCTTGTGCTGAACATACTTTTTGCCTATTGTTTTCATCAGGAGAATTCTATGATAACAGGGCAAACAGAGGAATTAAAGCTACTACATATTTAATAATCTACCTCACAAGGAACCAAACACATGCCTTTAAGGGGGTTGTTAACATAAACCCAATAGGCCTCCAATATGGATTAATTATATCTTAGTTGGGATCAAGTACAAGCTACTGTTTTATTATTACACAGAAAAAGGAAATCATTTTTAAATGGGTTCAGTGACCCCCATTTCAAAGCTGAAAAGAATCAGAGGAACAAGGCAAACAGTCAAAAAAGGAAACATGAAGGCCAATTGGAAAGGTTCTTAGAATTAGCCATTCTTTAACATACTTAAGAGCAGATTTATTAAGGTTTGACTTGTGTTTTTCATGAAAATTTCTAGTTGATTATTTTGGTAAAAAATCACATTTTCAGGCTAAAAAAAAAATTTTCTAATTTTTTTTTTTTTTTAAAAAAAACTTGAATTTTTCAAGATTTATTTAACCCCAACCCTGGAAATAGCTCAAATCCGAAAATCCTGGGTTTCAAGATGTAAATAGCCTTCATGATTTTTGAGTTTTTTTCGGACGGTTTTGCCCCAAAACTCAATCCATTCAAGTTTTTTCCCACCAAAAAACTCAATTTGCGGTTTTTTAGGTTGTTAACCCTGAATTTGCAGATTCCAGTTTTTTTCCAATCGAGTTTGAGTTCAAGTTCATTCGAGGAACACAAAATTCTAAAATTCGACCTTTGGTATATGACCCCCTTAAAAGGTAACAAAGGCGAACCAACCCTTTAAATGGCCCGCTATAGAACTACGGAAAGAAAAATTCTCTGAAACAAAAGAGCACATTTGTCGCCAAGAAATCATTTATTTGTAGTCAGGGTCAGACTGGGCCTGCGGGACACTGGGAAAAAAAAACAGTGGTCCTGGGCTCTTTTGGGCCCCGCCGCTGGCCCAGACCCGCTCCATGCACTCCCTCTCCGTACCTCTCTCCCTAATCCTGATCCCGGTCACGCTGATGCACCGGAAAAATATATGCACGCGCTCATCGGGTGGGGGTGTAGAGGGGCCCTGAGGCTGTAGGCTTAGTGGGCCCTGCGCGTTCCAGTCTGATGCTGTCTGTAGCTTAAATTAGGGATGCACCAAATACACTATTTTGGATTTGGCTTAACCCCCGAATCCTTTGAGAAAGATTCGCGCCAGATACTAGAGATGCACCGAATCCACTATTTTGGAATCGGCCGAACCCCCTATACCTTTGCGAAAGATTCTGCCGAATACCGAACCAAATCCTAATTTGCATATGCAAATTAGGAATGGGAAGAGAATTTTTTTTTTTATTTACTTGCTTTGTGACAAAAAGTCACACGCTTTCCCTTCTCGCCCCTAGGGATGCACCGAATCCACTATTTTGGATTCAGCCAAACCCCATAAACCTTTGCGAAAGATTCGGACGAATACCAAACCAAATCCTAATTTGCATATGCAAATTAGGGATGGGAAGAGAAAAAAAATTTACTTCCTTGCTTTCCCTCCCCGCCCCTAATTTGCATATGCGAATTAGGATTTGGTTTGGCCTGGCAGAAGGATTTGGCCAAAGTAATGCGATTTCCCTCCCCGACCCTAATTTGCATATGCAAATTCAGATTCGGTTCAGCTGGGCGGAAAGATTCGGTCGAATCCGAATCCTGGTCGAATGCATTTAAACAAATCATTTTCTGCCTGAAACTCTTAGAAAAGGGACACATAGTTTTCAGGCAGGGATATAAAAAGAAATGGTACCTGCTAGAGGTCCAGACAAGAGAGAGCAGGTTGCTGAGCAGGGGAAGGAATGAATGAAACCTAATCATGTTCCTTGTTGCAATCAAACCTCCATTACTTTACAAGTGGTTTCAAATATCAGATATTTCCACACTGAGGTAAGAGGAACGAGTCATCCAAATACCTCTGACATATTTTCCCTTTCTTTGAAAAAAAAAAAAAAGTTAAACAAGAAGAGCACAAGAGAGATTTGTGCCGGAGACAAGGCTGAATTTCCATCGTTAGATTCGCTGTCACACTCAGAGGGGAAATACCTGAAAGGCCACACGCTGGCACCACAAACACCCGGACACACTCCTATAAACACTGACTGATACAATGTGCATTTTTATTTCACTCACAAGAGACTTTTTCTTTCTCCCATCTGACAAGTCGATCGTTTCACACATTTGTGGAGGGTATTTCTATGTAATACACAAAAGCCATGAATATCCTGTAAATTATATCCTTGTAAACGGTGAGTCCTGATGTCATCAGTTATAAACGGTGAGTTCTGATGTCATTTCTGTCACATGACTCACTGAAACTTGTGTATTATAATAAATAAAGTAGCCCCAGTTGCAAAATATGAGGATATTATAAGTTACCTCGGAGTTCCATGACCTGTATAAAAACACTGACTTCGGCCTCGTGTTTTTATATGGTCATGAAACTCCTCGGTAACTTATAATATCCTTATATTTTACAAGAGGGGGTACTTTATTCATTATATATCAGGACACTGTATGGGACCTGTCATCCAGAATGCTCCTGGAATTCCTGATAACGGATCTTTCCGTAATTTGGTTCTTCATACCTTAAGGAGCAGATTTATTAAGGATCGAGTTGTGTTTTCGAGGTTATTTTTTTGGTCAAAAATAAATTTTTCGAGTTAAAAAAAAAACTTGAATTTTTTACATTTATTATACCCTGATGTTTGAAACAGCCACTGTCTAAAATCTGTCGTGGTCATGTAGAAGTCAATGGCAGAAGTCCCTTGAACTAGGGATGCACCAAATTCAGGATTCGGTTTGGGATTCGCCCAGGATTCAGCCTTTTTCAGCAGGATTCGGATTTGGCCGAACCGAATCCAAATCCTAATTTGCATATGCAAATTATGGGCGGGAGAGAAATCTCATGACTTTTTGCCACAAAACAAGGAAGTAATAAAAGTGCTTTTTTCAGAGGGTTTTACCCGAAAACTCAATCGATTTGAGGTTTTTCTTGCCGAAAACTCTCAATCCGCTTTTTCCGGTTGTTTACCCCGAACTGACTGATTCGACTTTTTTCTTTAGTAAGAGACCATTCAAGTTGTGAGTTCATTCAAGGTAAAATAAAAAACTCCCTATGTGTAATAGAAAATCATATAAACATTAAATAAACCCAATAGGCTGGTTTTGCTTCCAATAAGGATTAATTATATCTTAGTTGGGATCAAGTACAAGCTACTGTTTTATTATTACACAGAAATAATTTTTAAAAAGTCGAGTCATCTTATTAAAATGGAGTTTATGGGAGACAGCCTTCCTATCATTTAGAGCTTTCTGGATAATGGGTTTCTGGATAACAGATGCCATACCTGTAGAACATTTGTACATAGTAAAGGATGAAAGCTGTTGCACCAAGACAAAAAACTATTGTGTTTTGTAAATAAAAAGGAAATTTAATACAAAGCAAATTGTACATTGTATACAGCCAGACTGGCTAAATATTCAAACTATTTAAGAACATCTAAATTCATATAATGTGTATGACAGCTTGTACCTCTACCTCTTCCTTCTTCTCTGTTTTCTATTGGTTTTGTAAATGTTTAAATTTAAAATAAAACATTTTTCTATATGTAAATTATTCCCATCGATAAGTCTTCATTTTTTTTTATATTCTGCCTCTTTCCAGTATCTCATTCAAACCAATAACTGGTTACTAGGGTATACTGGACCCTAGCAACCAGATAGCACCTAAAAATTGCAAACTGGAGAGGTGCTAAGAAAAGGTTAAAGGGGGTGTTCACCTTCAAAAAACTGCATGTTTTAAGATAGATCACCAGAAATAACAACTTTTTCCTATTACTTTCTGTTTAATATGTGTCACTGTTTTTCTAATATTGAAGTGTGATTTTTCTCCTTTTAAAGCAGCTCCGGGAGGGGAGGGGTCGCCGACCCTGTAAACTGTTCTAAATTGATACATTTAGTTGATACATTTCTTATCTTTGTCCCTGCTGAGCAGAATCTCTGGGTTTCATTACAGGCAGCTGTTAGAATTGATACAATAGTTGCTAATACTCCAGGGATGCTGCTGAGAAATGGATCAACTCAATGTTGCAAAAAAGTCTGCAACCTGAATTACCACTGAGCTGCCAAACTCAAACACCAGAGACAGGGACATTCAAATTTAAATTTTGGAAAAACAGTAAAAAATAAATCATGTAAAGAAATTGAAAAAAGTTTATTTCTGGGGAACAATTTGAAAACAACTGAACTGAAAAAAAGTGTTTGAAAGGTGAACAACCCCTTTAATTCATAATAAAAAAATAAAGACCAGTAGCAAATTGTCTCAGAATATCACTCTCTATATAACTAACATTAAAGAATTATTTTACTGCATGGAGATAACGCTGATCTTATTTCCCTGTAATGCAGGAAACTGGGCCATTCTAGTCCATGATAGGGATGCACCGAATCCACTATTTTGGATTCGGCCGAACCCCTGAACCCTTTGCAAAAGATTCGGCCGAATACCGAACCGAATCCGAGGTGGGAAGGGGAAAACATTTTTTACTTCTTTTTTACTTTCTGACAAAAAGTCACGCAATTTCCCTCCCTGTCCCTAAATTGCATATGCAAATTACGATTTGGATTCGGTTCGGCCGGGCAGAAGGATTCGGCCGAATCCAAATCCTGCTGAAAAAGGCCGAATCATGGATTCGGTGCATCCCTAGTCCATGACTTCTACTGTAGGTGGGTTTCTGGAGGGCTCCAGATTGTAAAGTGTATGAAGCAGATCCCTCAAAATTACCTGTATCGATCCTTATTAATACGTCACTTGTATTTTTTATGTATACACCCTTCTGCTGATATATTTTAGTTGTTATTAATTAATAGTAAGTCCTTTGTACTTTTATCTATGTCTCATCCCCTAGGGGAAGCTGTGATCCTGAGAGCCCAAATCAAATAGTCTCTGAATCCAGGATTTGGGTCGGGCATTTTTCCGCAGGATTCGGATTTGAATCCTTGTGCCTGGACGAACCGAATCTGAACTTACATATGTAAATGAGAGTCAGGAAGGGAAATCGCGTGACTTTTCGTCACAAAACAAGGCAGTAAAAAATGTTTTCCCACTTTTTTTCTTTCATCCTCCTAATTTGCATATACAAATTAGAATTCCAATTCAGTTCAGCCAAAACTTTCACAAAGGATTTTCCCAAATAGTAGATTTGTTGCATCCCTAGTCTCAATAAAAGAGGCCCTAACGGTATTTATCTTTATTTAACACCCCAGGGCAACATGGAGACTAGGGATGCACTGAATCCAGGATTCGGTTCGGGATTTGGCCTTTTTCATCAGAATTCGGATTTGGCCGAATTCTTGTGCCTGGATGAACTGAATTCAAATCCTAATTTGCATATGAAAGAGGTGGCAAGGCAAATCTTGACTTTTCGCCACAAAACAAGGAAGCAAAAATTTTACTTTTCCGTTTCAAATTTGCATATTCAAATGCACATGCAAATTAGGATTTGGATTCGGTTTGTTATTCGGCCGAATCTCAAATAAAGGATTCGACCGAATCCCAAATAGTGGATTCGGTGCATCCCTAGTGGAGACAAATTAACAAACTGATGTAAACTTAACCAAGGTGCAACTCTGGGTGCTTCTATCATTTACATTATTCTCGATTTTAGCATTTTCGGTGTTATTTGCAGTTTAAGACTGCCAGTGTCGGACTGGGCCGGTGGGACACCGGGAAAAACCCCGGTGGGCCCCGGGCTCTTGTGGGCCCCGCCGGCCCAGATCCGCTACTTAGTGGGGCGGCGCGACCCCGCTTTGTTTGGGGTCGCGGTAGAATAGAATGGCTGCGCATGCGCACAAACGCGGCGCCGCGCACATGCGCACTAGCCCCCTGCAGGAGCGGCAGTGGCGGCTGGAGGGGGCCCTGGGGCAGTAGCCCCGGTGGGCCCCATGCCTCCCAGTCCGACCCTGAAGACTGCTAATAGCAGGCAAGAGAGCTAGCATCCCCAGGGTTTACTGAATGCAGAAATTGCATGGAAAGTGCATAGACCGTTAGGGCCACTGATTTTCAGGCTGAAAAGTCTGCTATTGGCCTTCGACGGTCCAAATTCAAAACAAATAGAAAATGAATGTAAACTGCATATTTCTGGATATAGATCCCTTTTAAGATGCACAGTGGGTGATACTAAAAAATGAACTACACAAATCTAAGGAAGAAACACTTTATGAAAAAACTCCAAGCTGAAAATTGTTTTTTTTTTTTTAAATTTTCCTTTTATGGAGTAAATGCTGTTTTTAGACTGCAGCAGCCGGGATCAGGACTAGCAGCTCTCTCACTACAGAGCACAGGATTTAAGTGGCAAACGTTGAATTCCACACCGTACAATGCCTATAAATTACTGGTATTTATCGGCCTCCATAGACGCCCCCAGAAAGTCCAGCTCACGCCGAGGGGAGGGAGGATCAAGCGAGTGTAATAAATGCAATTACACAAAGACCACGAAAAACATGTCCGCTTTGAAAAATCTTCAGCTTTCCACTCACAGCTAAAAAAACACTACCCAAGTAATTGAACATTTTCTTGTAGTTTGAGGGAGGCGGTGGTTCTCATCAACATTCAGTTTAATTTATGTTAATTAATCTTTTCCTAGAAGTTCCAAGAAAAAAAAATATCCTCATAGGATTCTGACTTTTTTTTTTTTATTAATAATAATAATAATAATAATAATAATAATAAACAGAAGCTGAACACGCCAAAGAATAGCATTATTTTGTAGAACCAGGTTTCAAATTGGTGCTCTCCAGGTGAATGGGCCTGCAGAGTGACTTCACTTCCTGTCTGAGATGATGTCACTTCTGGTATCACGGGTCCCAGGTCAGGTGGTAAGTTTGACTTATAGGGTTCGGATCGGGTAGTGCCTCTGGGTAGGGGGATGTGGTGGGTGCGGGTCAGGTTAGACAGGTCAGGGTCCTTCCAATTGGACCCGTGCAGGACTCTAGCGCAAGTCGGCACAGGGCGGGGAGTGGGCAGAGGTAGGGGTGGGCGGGAAGTAGGCAGGAGAGTTGGGAGGATGGGGATCGGAGTGTGCCGGGCTCCTTTGAAGGTTTTTTTTGCAGAGGGGCTGGGTGCACTTTAGTTACACCACTGTGAATATATATATATATATATATATATATATATATATATATATATATATATATATATACATATATATATATATATATATATATATATATAAAATACACAAAAGCCATGAATAACCTGTAAATTATATCCTTATAAACGGTGAGTTCTGATGTCATCAGTTATAAACGGTGAGTTCTGATGTCATTTCTGTCACATGACTCACCGAAACCTGTGTATTATAATAAACAAAGTACCCCCAGTTGCAAAATATGAGGATATTAGAAGTTACCTCGGAGTTTCCTGACCTGTATAAAAACACTCGGCCTTCGGCCTCGTGTTTTTATATGGATGCACCGATTCCAGGATTCAAGCTTTTTCAGCAGGATTCAGATTCGTCCGATTCGGGTCAGTATTGGCCGAATCTCTCACGAAGGATTCGGGGGTTCAGCCTAATCCAAAATAGTAGGGATGCACCAAATCCAGGATTCAGTTCGGGATTTGGGCAGGATTCGGCCTTTTTCAGCAGGATTCAGATTCGGCAAAATCCTTCTGCCTAGCCCAACCGGATCCGAATTTGCACATGCAAATTAGGGGCAAGGAGGGAAATCAAGTGACTTTTTGTCACAAAACAAGGAACTAAAAAATGTTTTCCCCTTCCCATCCCTAAATTGCATATGCAAATTAGGATCGGATTCGGTTCAGTATTCGGCCGAATCTTTCACGAAGGATTCGGGGGTTCGGCCAAATCCAAAATAGTGGATTCGGTGCATCCCTAAAAAATAGTGGATTCGGTGCATCCCTAATATATATATATGTGATGCTACAAAATTATTGTTATTGCTACTTTTTATTAATAGTTTTTCGATTTAGGCCTCTTCTATTCATATTCCAGTTTCTTATGCAAATCAAGGCATGGTTGCTAGGGGAATTTGGACCCTAGCAACCAGATTGCTGAAATTGCAAACTGGAGAGCTGCTGAATAACTAAAAAAACAAATCAATTGCAAACTATCTCAGAATATCACTCTCAAAAGCATAATAAAAGGTGAACAACCCCTTTAAGGTATGAAGACCCAAGTTATGGAAAGATCCCTTTTCCAGAAAACCCAGAGCATTCTAGAGAACAGGTGTCATAAGTGTATTTACATAAATTATAGTACACGGATTATCCATAGCTGTGACATGCAATTAAATAGGGATGCACCGAACCCAGGATTCGGTTCGGGATTCGGCCTTTTTCAGCAGGATTCGGATTCGGCTGAATCCATCTGCCGGCCGAACCAAATCTGAATCCTAATTTGCATATGCAAATTGGGGGCGGACGGGAAAGTGCGTGACTTTTTTTTTCCAGAAAACAAGGAAGTAGAAAATGTTTTTACCTCCTCACCCCTAATTTGCATATGCAAATTATGGTTCAGATTCGGTTCGGTATTTGCCCGAATCTTTCGCGAAGGATTCGGGGGTTCGGCCGAATCCAAAAAAGTGGATTCGGCGCATCCCTACAATTAAATGGAATGTAAACCCAAAAATGAATTGATAACAATAAGTTTTTATTGGGGTTTTTTCAAGTTAAATTACAGCTTTTGGTAAAAGCCTAATATATACTTTAAGTAAAAGTTTTTACATTAACACATAATGACATTAATAATCACATTAATTATTAAAATTTGTATAGAATTGGTCACAAACAATATGTTTCTACAGTATTCTAGTAATAAACTTATATTTCAAAACATTGTTATAACAAACCTTATTGTTTGACTAAATACCTCTATTAATAGTAAGTCAAGGGAATTTTTGTAGAAAAGCTATAATTTTTTCCAAAAATAAATTGAAGACTAAAGAAAAGACAATTTTGTATACACCCATTACACATTCCCAGTGGTCTTTAAAGGTATTTGTAAATGTAATTACTATTGAAAGCAGCGTCTGTCTGTCCTTCAGTTCTGTTTCAGATTCACCCAAGCAGAGACTAGCAAGGGAAAGACAGACACTGCTTTCAATAGTAATTCAATTTACAAATAACTTTAAGACAATTGCACATGTGAAATGAATGTATATTATGAAGTTGCTTATTAATCATAGTTCTGGGACGACATCCCCTTACAAAAGACATTTTCATATTTCTATGAAATATTGGAGGACCCCCCTCTTCGCTGCCTTGTCTGTACTCAGATATACTGTATGATCAGACCCTGGCACTGTAGTTAAAACAACTGTCATTTGCTCTGTCTATGTTAGAATGTTTCATGTGATACAAACCTGTGTCAACAATAATAACGAGAAGAGAAACTGTCTCTGTCCACATTGCTCAGGTACAATGAGAACTTTTATAGGATGTACCAGCACCATGAGCTCCGACATGAACAGTATGAAAAGTACTCCCAGCACCTCCTGAATATGAGCATGAGAACAGCCTTCATCCTTACTATACGTTTTATCTGCAAGTCCACTGTCTGTCTGGGTAAAATGGTACAAGATAGACTACAAAGAGTGCTGGTAAATGGAACATTTTCTAATGGGATCAGTGTTGTTAGTGGAGTACCGCAGGGCTCTGTACTAGGTCCCTTGCTTTTCAACTTGTTTATTAATGACCTGGAGGTGGCCATTGAAAGTACTGTTTCTATTTTTGCAGATGAGACTAAATTGTGCAGAACTATAGGTTCCATACAGGATGCTGACACTTTGCACAGTGATTTGTCTAAACTGGAAAACTGGGCAGCAAACTGGAAAATGAGGTTCAATGTTGATAAATGCAGGTTATGCACTTTGGCAAAAATAATATAAATGCAAGTTATACACTAAATGGCAGTGTGTTGGGAGTTTCCTTAAATGAGAAGGATCTAGGGGTCTTTTTAGATAACAAGTTGTCTAATTCTGGGCAGTGTCATTCTGTGGCTACTAAAGCAAATAAAGTTCTGTCTTGTATAAAAAAGGGCATTAACTCAAGGGATGAAAACATAATTCTGCCTCTTTATAGGTCCCTGGTGAGGCCTCATCTGGAGTATGGGGGCAGTTTTGGACTCCAGTCCTTAAGAGGGATATAAATGAGCTGGAGAGAGTGCAGAGACTAAGTGCAACTAAACTGGTTAGAGGGAGGGAAGACTTAAATTATGAGGGGAGACTGTCAAGGTTGGGGTTGTTTTCTCTGGAAAAAAGGCGCTTGCGAGAGGACATGATTAGACTTTACAAATACATTAGAGGACATTATAGACAAATAGCAGGGGACCTTTTTACCCATAAAGTGGATCACCGTACCAGAGGCCTCCCCTTCAGACTAGAAGAAAAGAACTTTCATTTGAAGCAACGTAGGGGGTTCATCACAGTCAGGACAGTGAGGTTGTGGAATGCACTGCCGGGTGATGTTGTGATGCTGATTCAGTTAATGACTATAAGAGGGACTTGGAGGATTTCTTGGACAGACATAATATCAAAGGCTATTGTGATACTAAACTCTATAGTTAGTATAGGTATGGGTATATAGAATTTAATTAAAAGTATGGAGGGATGGATGTGTGTATGGATGCTGGGTTTTCATTTGGAGGGGTTGAACTTGATGGACTTTGTCTTTTTTTCAACCCAATTTAACTATGTAACTATGTATGGGATCTATTATCCAGAAACTAAGAAAAATGGGACGGCCACCTCCTGTAAACTCCATTTTTATAATAAAATATAAGATTGAAATTGTTCCCTCTTCTCTATAAATAAAAACAGTATCTTGCACTTGTTCCCAACAGATAAAATTAATCCATCCTGGGTGCAAAACAATCCTACTGGGTTTTCCTAAGGTTTAAATGAGTTTTTAGTAGTAAAGGGGTGGTTCACCTTTAAGTCCTCTCCTATTCATATTCCAGTCTCTTATTCAAATCAGTGCATGGTTGCTATGGTAATTTGGGCCCTAGCAACCAGATTGCCAAAAGTGAGAACTGGAGAGCTGCTGAATAAAAAGCTAAATAACTCAAAAAACAAAAATAATAAAAAATGAAAACCAATTGCAAATTGTCTCAGAATATCACTCTCTACATCATAATAACAGTTAACTCAAAGGTGAACAACCCCTTTAAAGGGGTTTCTCACCTTCCAAACACTTTTTTCAGTTCAGTTGTTTGTAGATTAATCCCCAAATAAAGTCTTTTTTCAATTACTTTACGTTATTTATTCTTTACTTTTTTTTCCAAAATCTAAGTTTAAAGTTGAATGCTCCTGACTCTGGTGTTTCAGTCTGGCAGCTCAATAATTCAGGTGCAGACCCTAAGGGCGGAGACACATGGTCAGATTCGGGGAGTTTAGTCAACCGGCAACAAATCTACTCTTCTTCGGGCGACTAATCTCCCCGAACTGCCTTCCCGCGGCTAGAATGTAAATCGCCGGCGGGACGGCACTAGGAGCGCCTCACGAGGAAACTTCAGGCGACTTCAGAAAACGAAGTGATCCAAGTGCCATCCCGCCTACAATTTACATTCTACCCGGCGGGAAGGCAATTCTGGGAGATTTGTCGCCGGGCGACTAATCTCCCTGAATTTGACCGTGTGTTTCTGCCCTAAACTGCTACCACTTTGCAACATTGAGTTGATCCATTTCTCAGCAGCATCTCTGGAGTATCAGCAACTATTGTATCAATTCTAACAGCTGCCTGTAATGATACCCAGAGATTCTGCTCAGCAGGGACAAAGATAAGAAATGTGTCAACTATATGTATCAATTTAGATCAGTTACAGAGTCAGCGACCCCCCCTCCCAGTGCTGCTTTAAAAAATGACACTTTACACTTCAATATTAGAAAAACGGTGACACATAGAAAATAGAAAGTAATTGGAAAAAGTTATTCTGTTGATCTATGAGATCCAAATTGCTGAAATATCCCTTATTCAGAAAACCCAGGTCCTGAGAAATCTGGATAACAGGTCCCATACCTGAATATACATATATATAAATATATACAAATATATTACATCTTGACCCCTGCAGAGCACAGTTAGACCATGGGCAGAAGTGCTCTCTGCACGTTCACCAATTCTTGATTTTCTGCTCGGGTCTACGTAAATGACCCTTATGTACGTACACCCAGGCCCGGATTTGTGGAAAGGCCACCTAGGCCCGGGCCTAGGGTGGCAGGATTTTATGGGGGCAGCATGTTGCCCAAACACACCCACATTGGTTCAAAAACACTGGGAAAGCGCTGGAGATACGATCATTTTTTAAATTCCAATTGATGATGAAAATCTGCACGAATAAAGGGGAGGGGACAGGGGCAATGAATGGCAGTGGGCCTAGGGGTGCCCTTTATGTAAATCCGGCCCTGCGTACACCATGAGATAAAGGGATAGTTTCTCTGGCTCGGGTGAAAGGGTTGACAGAATGAGAGTGAGGGCTGATATGTAAGCAGCTAAATGTAAGGCTGTATTTTCCCAGAGAAACTATCTGACAGGGAATTTCAACCAAAAACAGTTTTTAGTGTATTTAAAGAAAATTTATTTTTAAGCAACTTTTACCATATTTATGCATCAAAAACATTCCATTGTTTTAAAGGGGTTGTTCACCTTCGAGTTAACTGTTACTACGATGTAGAGAATGATATTCTGAGACAATTTGCAATTGGTTTTCATTTTTTGTGGTTTTTGAGTTATATAGCTCTTAACTCGGAAGCTCTCCAGTTTGTAATTTCAGCAATCTGGTTGTTAGAGTCCAGGGTTTTTTCACAGCGTTTTCTCTCAAAATCATAAAAAAAAAACTAAAACTCAGATTTTGTTAAATCGGCCCCTAAATGTGTTGCCTTACAGTACATTTTGGGTTTTTTAGATGGGGTCAGTGACCTCCATTCAGGGTCAGACTGGACATGGGGGGCCCACCGGGTTACTATACTCCATGCCTCCCCGTGTGCATTCACAAACTTCTTGGCACACGTCAGCACCAGTTGTGCGGGCTGACCCGATACCCGCGGGTCGTGCGGGTTTGGGTCGAACTAGCAGTGCTCCTTGCAGGTGGCAGGCGGGTGCAGGTTGAGCTCTTCTCCTGCTCTCCCCACCCGCCACCTTCAAATGCCGCCATCCGACTTCCAGTTTTCTAGTCTTGCGTCTGCTCGCCCGCCCCTTTTGTGATCGGCGGGGCGGGTCTATAAAAGAACCCCCGGAAGCGGGTGCGGGCGGGCACCGGTCATAGCAGGGCGGGTTAGGTGCGGTTCAGGGAAACCCTGACCCTCACATCTCTACTACATCCCTACTACTACCGGTGCATCGATTCAATTAACTTAAAGGTGAACCACCCCTTTAAAGGTATTTGTATCTTAAATTGCAAGTTAAAGCAGGGTTTGTTCTCTTTCCTCACTGGTTCTGGTTCTTGACATCATGTATCTAATCCAGGAGCGCCTTCTGTTACATTGTTTCAGGTCAGAATCAATACTGCAAATAATATAAATGCAGCCTTTAATATTTAAATCTATTCCATAAAGTTGTTTATTATTAAATTTTTTTGTTCATGATGCAAAAAAGCTGGGTGGAGTTCCCCTTTAATAAGTTGAAGTTTAGCAGTGAGAGTGAGAAAGAGAATCTCAGTAAGTAATAAAGGGCATATCCAAGCTCGGGCTTGTTGAACAATGCATATCCACTTATTCCCTGGCTTTAAACAATCAAGACTTTTTTTTTTGTCTCTTCAGAGGAATGATCAAACCGGGGGGTGTGGACGGCATATCCTGAGTGAAACCGCATCCTGAACAAGCATCACCACGATTCATTGTAAATAAATATTCTCTCCTTGCAGCACTTCCGTCAACTGTCATTGACTTGGCTCCGATCACCTTTCAAGTCCAAACAGGAAAGCAGAGAGAAATGCAAGAGAGAGAGAGATGGCAGATATAAGCTTTCATTTGCCTTTCACTGCACTTTTCATTGGCGGAGCACTTCCCATTCTCCTGCTCTGCCAGCTGCCGGGAATCACTTCTGGGCCCAAGATTTTTCCTCTTAACCTTTGGACCGTTGTACTATTATTGTTATGGGCAAGCCCACTCGCTCTGCTGCTGCTGAATGCCATGAGGATCCAGATCTTCTATAAATAAAGAGGTGAAACAGCAGTGCTGCTCCAGTGTGAGGGGCAGGGAGTAGGCAGACAGGATCGAACTGGCCAGCCGGAACACCGGGAAAAACCTCATGGGCACCTGCCGGGCCAGACCCCCTTTCCCGATTTCCTGGCCCTACAAAAAAAAAAACAATTTGCGGTGCGGCTCCGTTCATGTATGTGCATCGCACCGCTCCGTTCGCGCATACGGACACTGTCACAGTTATGGGGTCCAGAAAGGGGCCCTAGACAGTAGTCCCGGTGGGCCCGGGCCCCCCAGTCCGACCCTTTAGGTATTGTAATGAGAGCTTTGTTGGGAAAGTCATGTAAATGTGCCAGCCTCAAAATACCCATCAATTCTACCGTCTAATTTGTATACAATACGGTACCATTACCAAGGAGAGATCTGGATAAAAGCAAAGGAAGTCTCACGTTTCCCCCTTCGAATATAGAAAGAGTAGTATAAACAGATATAACCAGGCAACTTGTCTGGCACACGTACTGTATGTGTTGGGATCACCCCATTGGCTGCACAAATCCAAATACAGGGATAGGATCGGTTATCCGGAAACCCGTTCTCCAGAATGCTCCCAATTACGGAAAGGCCATCTCCCATTTGATCCAAATAATTTAAAAATGATTTCCTTTATCTCTGTAATATTAAAACAGCAGCTTGTACTTGATCCCAACTAAGATATAATTAATCCTTATTGGAGGCAAAACCAGCCTATTGGGTTTATTTAATGTTTACATGATTTTATAGTAGACTTAAGGTATGAAGCTCCAAATTACAGAAAGATCAGTTATCTGGAAAACACCAGGTCCCGAGCATTTTGGATAACAGATCCCATACTTGTCACGAGTGTATGTTGCTGGCATGTGGCTAGTCCAGTACCTGCACCTCTGCAATTTGTCCTATTCTGCATTTAACACATATGTGTTACTCTTGTATTACTCATCTCAGTTACTTTAAAGCTTTAGGGAAAAAGCCTGGGGGTGGGTGGTCATGCCAAAAGCAATGGTCGTACCAAATTATCGACATCTTTCTTTCTGAGCCAAAACCACCTACCGACATAACACTGACACCGTATTTCCCATTTAAAGGGCTGGTTCACCTTTAAGTTAACATCAGCAGTACATATGTAGCCCTGATTTCTTGCACAAAGAACTCTGCTGTCCGATGTCATATCAATTCTGTTAATCTAAAAATGCTTAAATCAAGAAAGGGTTCCAACAAAATGGATTCTGTTTTATATATTGAAAATAAAGAGAAACTTCAACAGCAGAGAATTAACCGAAACAATCCGCGCAGAATGGTCCTCCCCACGCTCAAGGTGTTTAGTACATGAAACTAAAGGTACAGGATCCGGTATCCAGAAACCCATTATCCAGGACGCTCCGCATTACGAAAAGACCATCTCCCATAGACTTTTGTGCAAATAATCCAAATTTTTCAAAATGATTTCCCTTTTCTCTGTAATAATAAAACAGTAGCTTGTACTTGATCCCAACTAATATATAATTAACCCTTATTGGAGGCAAAACCAGCCAATTGGGTTTATTTAATGTTTACATGATTTTCTAGAAGACTTAAGGTATAAAAAACAATGAGCGAAATTTTTCGTCAAGTTTTGCTATGAAAATGATGCCCATCCATTCAACTTGTCACCACAGACTTCACCATTTTACTGGTCAGATTTATCCATCATAATTTTTTAAGATCCAAATTACAGAAAGATACATCATCAGGAAAACCCAAAGTCGGGAGAATTCTGGATAACAGGTCTCGTACCTGTACATAGTAGTGCACCGAGCTAATTAATCCTTATTGGAAGCAAAACCAGCCCATTTGGTGTTATTTAATGTTTACATGATTTTCTAGTAGACTTAAAGGGGAAGGAAACCTAGGTGGCGCAAAAACCCTCCCCCCCTCCCCTGTGTTGCCCACCTTCCCTCCTCCCCCCTGGCCTACCCGTCCCGCTGGGCAAATGCCCCTAACTTGTTACTTACCCTTCTGCGCAGGTCCAGTCCAGGGAGTTCACCGACGACATCTTCTTCCACGCGATCTTCTTCCTGCTTTGAACGACGCATGCGCAGTAGGAGCATTTCGCCGGTACGATCTACTGCGCATGCGGCAAAAGTACTTTGTGACTTTTGGCGCATGCGCAGTAGATCCGTACCGGCGAAATGCTCCTACTGCGCATGCGCAGTTCAAAGCAGGAAGAATATCGCGTGGAAGAAGATGGCAACAAACGGGAGGGGGGGTGGGGAGTTTGCGCCGACAAGGTTTCCTTCCCCTTTAAGCTGGCCATAGACATGCAGATTTACCTGCAATATCGGACCAACGAACGGACGTCCCCATCTCCCGATCTGCCACTAAGCTTCAGTTTAAATAAAGTAGAAAAGAACAGATCAGACAATGTTCTGCCCCTGACAGCAATCGTACGAAAGTTATGTCCGACAAAAGCTGGTGACAGTCTCTCACTGAAAATCGTACGATCGGCAATACACGCAGAGAAATTATCGGCAGCCGACAGAAATCGGAACGACCAATCGCCATGGCACAAAAAATGTTGGGACTCTCCACCCACCGCCTGTAAAATCGTACGAATCGAGGATTCGTATGATTAAATCTGTACCTCTATGGCCAGCTTAAAGGTATGACGGTCCAAATTACGGAAAGATTTATCGGGCAAACCTCAGTTCCCAAGCATTCTGGATAACAGGTCCCATACCCACACCAGGGGTGGAACACTGGAGTGTAATACATAAGCAGAACACATATAGAGGCAAATTTACTTAAGGTCGAATATCGAGGGCTGACCATCAAAAAACAGGAAGTGCTGTCATTGTAAACCGGAATTGGCATCATCAGAAGCAGGCGTAATCAGAAAAAAAGGAGTAAAACTCGCTATTGAGAGGACCCATGACCCACAAACTGCGTCTATACCCGCTCCGGAAACTTCTACCTGCAACCCTCAGGTTTTTGCGGGTACCCGTGGGTACTCAACCCGCTGCAGGACTCTACACTGAGCTGCCAGACTCAAACACTCAGAGACAGGGACATTCAAATTTAAACTTAGATTTTAAAAAAATTAAAGTTGTTGAAAAAAATTCTTTATTTCTGGTGAACAATCTTAAAACAACTGAACTGAAAAAAAAGTGTTTGGAAGGTGAAGAACCCCTTTAATAGCGCTCATGGTTAATAAAGCACTTATGTTTGATCAAACCTAATGTTGAGGACGATTGTATTTTATGTCCCTTGACACTTTCCCCAAATAACCCAACTACTGTAGCATTTGAAGTCGTAAAGCTTCACATGAATAAAACTTTATGGCATTCCGGTTGTTTAGCCTTCCCTCCTCTGATACCCCCAGCCTGTTCAATTCCGCAATTCAATCACAAATAAAACCTCCACATCTCCCAGTCAGTTAGCAGCACTTTCATATGGGCGAGCCTTGTGCAAGGGGAAACTGCATCCAATCAGCCCCCAAGCAGTGCTTCTATTGTTTTATTACAGTTCAGCGAGTGAAGTTGAAAATTGCATGCAGCTGTCTAGTGCGGAGGTCTCTCCTGCGTTACGCATGGACACAAGCATTGCCCACCAGGGTTGAAATCATTCACTCTCTGGTCCGGCGAGTAAAGCTGCGAGCGGTTTCTTTGTGCCGGAGAACAGTCTCTCCGCTGGATCTAAAGAGATGATGTTAACGGATCAGTCCCTTTATAAAAGGATTGCGGAAGGCCTGTGAAATTCCACTGGAATATGCTCCATGTTAAGCATGCGGCGAGTGAACATGAAAGTGTAAAGAGATAAACCTCAACGTGCACTACTGCCGCTCACAGAGCTTGTTAAAGGAGATAAAGGACCGGGGAATAATAGGCATCTTATGGTGTTTTTATAGGCTTTAAATGATGAACATTCTTTTCAGCAGTTTTCATCTCTCAAATACTTCTCTATTAAGGCCTTTGGGTATTTGAAAACCTGATATCAATGCGGCCAAAGGATTTCTTATTTAAAAGTCGCATTAAACCTTTTTTATTTTTTTTTATTTTGTACAGTTCCTAAAAACTCATTGTTAAAAAAAAAAAAAAAGGACGGATATATATATATATATATCAAATTAATAAAATTTTTGCAGGGCCTTTAAAGCACGAGAATGTGAGGTGTCAGAGGACAGGGTTTCAAAACAGGTGGAAGCTGAAGAGGAAACATGAAAGGCCGCACGCTTTATTGTTTGCTCCTATTATGATTTAGGGATAATGGAAATGCCAGCCTCGGTACAATTGCTTTAAGGTGAGGTAATCATTAAATGACGAGGTATCCGCTAAAGGGCAAATTATTTAGGATCACCTTCCTTGTCTAATGTGTTGTGATGCCATTCAGAATCCATGCCCGTAGTCAACTCTCCATTCTTCTCTTTGGAGGAATTCACGCACTCTTAATGTGTAAATACTTTTAGTTGTTCCGTAGGAGCTTTGTCTGCTGCTCGTTGCTTGAAAGCATGCCATTTCTCTTTTTGTAATTAATCACAGCCGCAGCTCACTCAATAGGCCGTCTAAAGCTCGTTCTGCAACGGCATCAAAGTAATAATAAAAAAAAACTTTCAGCAGTTATAGCAGAACTATAACAGAGTGATAATGAAGGCAGCAGTGCAAGTTAAAGTCCTGCAGCGGGTTGGGTACCCGCGGGTTACCTGCAAAAACCTGCGGAACCCTGCGGGTAGAAGTTCCGGGTGCAGGTATAGACGCGGGTCAGCAGGTCTGCGGGTCGGGCCGCAGGTCTTCTTAATAGCGATTTTTACTCCTTTTTTTCTTATCACGCCTTCTTCTGATAATGTCACTCCCGGTTTACAATCACAGCACGTCCTGATTCTTGATGGTCATCGGGTCGCTGATAAGGTACTTTTGGGTCGGGTACAAGCGGGTTGCAGGTACGGGTTTAAAAAAATGCTCGCGCAGGACTCTAGTTCAAGTCTCACCTGCATTGGTTTTCTCAGGACAAAGATGGACAAACCAGAACTATAGACGAAGATTACGGGACGAGGGCAAAAAGCTGCTCCTGGTACCGTTAAGAACCAAATTTCTGGTCTGTAAACAGGAAATTCGGTTTTTCTAATGCAGGAAAGTGAAATTGTGCTCTCTGCACTATTAATGTGCCCCCCCCCCCCAGTGCAGCAAAAAGTAAGCGATTTTTTCCCTCCCCTCCCTGTTTGCATATGCAAATTAGGGTTTGGTATTCAGATGAATCTTTACAGGATTAGGGTTAAATCCAAAATAGTGCATTCCGTGCATCCCTAATAAATTCAGGGATTTTTTATTTTATTATACCATGCCTGAAAAAGAGACCTACCTAACCAGTCCCGAAATTGTGCATTTGGATAGATTAGTCAATAAAAAGTATCACCTATTCTACATGTTCCTGTTCTGATGAGTGACTAACACAGTACAACCAAACTGGCCATGTGCTGATGTCTAATGGCCCAATCTTCAAGTGGAATATCTCAGCCTTTTGGCTAAGATCAAGTGTAGTACTGGGCCTTTTGGCTAAGATCAAGTGTAGTACTGGACCTTTTGGCTAAGATCAAGTGTAGTACTGGGCCTTTTGGCTAAGATCAAGTGTAGTACTGGACCTTTTGGTTAGGAACAACTTCTGTGAAGAAGGAAAAACACTTGGTCCTCTGGCTAGCTAAGATCAAGTTTTGTCACACTGGGCCTTTTGGCTAAAACGGAGACACACGTGGTCCTCTGGTCTATGCCAGGAAGGCGGAAGCTTGATGAAAGCGGAGGTGCTGTGCTCCCGGGAGGGGTGCTTGATTCACTTTTATTGGGTCTTGCACAATGCACATGCACTTCTTGCTTAATCTTGTTTCTTCCCTTACCATGGCCGCTCGGCAGGGGAGAAGCCGTTTTTCTTTTTTCTGGCCGCCAGCTGGAGCCTTACCAATCAATCACATTGCCCCACAGACTCCAGCACCCTTTTTGTGTCTGGTTTGAGCACCCTGAATGGGTGTCATAGTCGCTTTCGGTGGAATGCAGGCTATGACTTACGTCTTGGGGGAAGCTTAGGCAGAACCCAGGGTAGACGGGACTCCCCCTAGCTTCGGCGAAGGGGAGTCCAACCGGCCCTAAACCCCTTTGGGGGGCAGGGATGGTGGGGCTCACCCTAGCTTTGGCTAAGGCTGACCCACCAGCTCATGCTGTTCCTTCGGGGACACTTGGGCAACAGAGCCCATGCCTCTGGGTAGGACTCGGAAAGGATGATTAACTATCATACTGTACGAGTCCAATCTATTGGGTCAAGGATATAATCCATTGATGTATAGGACTGTTAACCGTATTCATTAATATGCCAACTGCTTACAATCAGATCAGAGTCTTTATTGGTCTATTTAACTACCAGTAAGTGTTTAAAGGAGAAGGAAACCCAGTCGGCGCAAACCCCCCCCCCCCCGTGTTGCTTCCCCTCCCCCCTGGCCTACCTGTCTCGCTGGGCAAATGCCCCTAACTTGCGCTGACTGGGTTTCCTTCTCCTTTAACTGAGCACCCCCAATTCCCCAACCAGAACAACATCAGTGCCTAACCTGAAAAGTCATGGGGCCTAATATATTTACCCTGACAGTGGGCTAGTGGCCACCATCTTGGACAGTAATCTCAAGCCAGGACTAGATTGCTTTGAGCATGATCCTTAAGGCTCCCATAGACTGGCCGGTAAAAGCTGCCGACAGACTGAGTTGGCAGCTTATTGGCCCGCGTGTGGGGCAATCCTTCAGGCTGCCCCCAATCAATGTCTGACCGACAGTCAGCCAGATCTCGATCGGGCAGGTTAAAAAATCCCTGTCAGTATCGGACCCATTATGATCCGATCATTGGGCCCTAGGGCCCACAATCGGATCAGCCCGATATCGGCCACTTCAATGTGGGCATATCGGAGAGAGATCCGCTCGTTTGGCAACATCTCTACGTCTATCGCCACCTTTACTGGCAATATCTGTCCAAGATCCAGAAACTGTACCTGAAGCAACAGAAGATGAGACCAATCCCATTGCACAACTCTGCAATCACAGCACCAGTACAGGGGGTCCTAGGACTTTTCGGACAGGGGGTGGGTAGAACCTTCAAGTTACATTTTAGTATGTTAAAGAATGGCTAATTCTGAGCAACTTTTCAGTTGGTCTTCATTATTTATTTTGTATAGTTTTTTAATTGTTTGCCTTCTTCTTCTGACTCTTTTTCCAGCTTTCAAATGGGGGTCACTGACCCCATCTAACAAAACAAATGCTCTGTAAGGCTACAAATTTATTGTTACTTTTTATTACTTATCTTTCTATTCAGGCTTCTCCTATTCATATTCCAGTCTCTTATTCAAATCAATGCATGGTTGCTAGGGGAATTTGGACCCTAGGTACCAGATTGCTGAAATTGCAAACTGGAGAGCTGCTGAATAAAAAGCGAAATATCTCAAAAAAACAAATAATAAAAAAATGAAAACCAATTGGAAATTGTCTCAGAATATCACTCTCTACATCATACTGAAAGTTAACTTAAAGGTAAACAACCACCTTTAAGGAACTCAGGGAAGCTTTGAATGTACAATTGATGGTAGTGCTGTGGAATTAAATGTGGTGCAAAGCTACGTTGCCATTGTGCATATGGCAGACAGAGACAAAGGGAACCCGTCCGTTATTTCATGCAGTGGAGTTATCTGTGCAGCCACAGCTTTTTTTTATTCCCCATTTTCATAGAGATGGAATGGAAGAAAAGTGGATGGTTTGGACACAGGAATAAAGCTGAAGTGCAAATCAGCGAATGTAACAACATTTGTATATAAATAGTATTTTCAGACATGTTCAAATATAGAGCTGTGTATTCTGCACAGATACTTGTGTTTGACACATTTTTGGATGGCATTTATTAAATCTGCATTTTGAAATGGAATTTGGTTCACTGCCAGCATGGAGAAGATGCGAGCTGGCCTGGTATTTTGTCACTTTCCTCTCTTTGAAAGAAAAAAATAAAAAAATAACAAGGAGAAAAGCAAATGTAAAATCCTGTTTATGATATGCGCTGCCATTATTTGTCCTTATCATGTCGGCCATGTACAAGAAAGGGTCGGGGAACGCTAAAATAAATGGGTTACTGTCACATCTGTTGATTTTCCTACATTCGTTTTTAGACAAATTCTTTGGGAAGAGAGAGTCATCCGGTGTAGCTTTCAATGGAGAAGAAGCAGATATGATGCAGGTTGCTTTATGGCAGACACAAGCAGTTAGGGACCCTTTACTACTGTTCTGCAAAGCAATGTGTTGGAAGAGACCACTAAAACAATTATTAGGCTCGTGGCATGCAGGACATCTTATGTGGTTCACCTTTTAGTTAACTTTTAATATGTTAGAGAATAGCCAAGTCTAAGCAACTTTTTAGTTGGTCTTTGTTACTTATTTAAAGGGATACTCATGGGAAAAATATTTTTTTTCAAAATGCATCAGTTAATAGTGCTGCTCCAGCAGAATTATGCACTGAAATCAGTTTCAGTGATAACCTGCCTGGAGTTGAACCAGGGATCTGGTGTTCCTGTGCTGTCTGCATTACCACTGCCAGAGTCATGCGTGGAACCAATTTCTAAGACCCAAAACCCGCAGCCCGCAACCCGGACGACGACCTGCATATTTACCTATTTAGAACCACTACCCGGACCCGCAACTGCCTTATCCGCAACCTGCCCACCACCATCAAACTGGAAGTGCAACCCGCCGTATCCACTACCTGACCCGCCTCCCCGCATCAATACCCGCACCTGAAAAGCCTACCCCCATTCCGCAGGGTACCGGCTTTTTTTTGCAAGTAACCCGCGGGTACCCAACCAGCTGCAGGACTCTAACCACTGCACTATGCAAGCAGACAGCTAAGGCCTTGCTTCACTCCTATGGCTATGCTTGGTATTGCTAGTAAGCATGGCTTGTTTCACCTGTTGCCAATCTGGCCACAGGTGATTTGTGTAAGCCATTTGACTGGCTATAAAACCCCTTAAGCTGCTGTGTCTCATTGCCCATTATAAGTCTATGTTCCATAGTTCCTGGATGCGATATATTTTGTCTAATCCTGTTATTGACCATTGCCTGACCTTGACCTTGCCAATCTTCTGCATGAACTGACCCCTGCCAGTGTTTGACTATTCTTCTGATCCAGATTTGGTGCTCCGCCACTGATCTGTGTTTGACCTTGGCCTGTGACCTACCAGTGCTGGATTTACATAGTGGGCACCCCTAGGCCCACTGCCATTATTCGCCCCGTCCCCTCCTCTTTATTCGTGCAAATTTTCCCTTGACCATGCTCCTTTTTATCCATCTTATCTGTATACGCTGCGGTTCCCTTGCCTGCCCAGAGCGTCCCCCTTGGTCCTCTCACGTTAAGTCATTGTGGCATCTGCTACAGGCAGAAGAGTGAGCCGAGACTGGGACCTTAGGGTTTACTCTGAGTTTTGGGATGCCGGTCGTTACAGTTTCTCCAAACAGCAGATTTTTTTTTGTATATTTAATTTTGAAATCTGACATGGAGTTAGACATATTGTCAGTTTCTCAGCTGCCCCCAGTCATGTCACTTGTGCTCTGATAAACTTTAGTCACGCTTTACTGCTGTACTGCAAGTTGGAGTGACATCACCCCTCCCGCTTCCAGCAGCCTAACAACAGAACAATGGGAAGGTAACCAGATAGCAGCTCCCTAACACAAGATAACCGCTGCCTGGTAGATCTAAGAACAGCACTAAATAATAAAATCCATGTCCCACTGTGACACATTCAGTTACATTGAGTAGGAGAAACAACAGCCTGCCAGAAAGCAGTTCCATCCTAAAGTGCTGGCTCTTTCTGAAAGCACTTGACCAGGCAAAATGACCTGAGATGTACCTACACACCAATATTACAACTAAATACACTTGCTGGTTCAGGAATTAAATGTTATATTGTAGAGTGAATTATTTTCAGTGTCATTTAGAAATAAAAACGACATCATAAAAATCATGACAGAACCCCTTTAATAGTTTTTTTTTAATTATTTTTGTCTTCTTCTTCTGACTCTTTCCAACTTTCAAATAGGAGTCACTGCCTCCATCTAAAAAACAAATGCTCTGTAAGGCTACAAATGTATTGTTATGGCTACTTTTTATTACTCATCTTTCTATTCAGGCCTCTCCTATTTATATTCCAGGCTCTTATTCAAATCAGTGCATGGTTGCTAGGGGAATTGAGACTGAAATTGCAAACTGGAGAGCTGCTGAATAAAAAGCTAAATAACTCAAAAAACACAAATAATATAAAATCAAAACCATTTGCAAATTGTCTCAGAATATCACTTTCTACATCATTCTATAAGTTAACTCAAAGGTGAACAACAACTTCAAAATGGCAGAGAAGAATCCAAACCTGCCCTGAGTCCGTCATTAGGTTTATTGGAAACCTTCTGGCACCAGTGCTTACAGGTGGATTCTGGGAAACATACATTTGGGGCTGCCTTTGTATAGACTTTTGGCAAGATCTGTCCACTGTCTGAAAAAACACCATAGGAGAATAAGTCCCACGTCCCATGAACACTTAAAGGAGAACTAAACCCTTAAAATCAATATGGTTAAAAATGGCATATTTTATACAGTGAACCTATTGCACGAGGCTAAATTTTCAGCTTGTCAATAGCAGCAATGATCCAGAACTTCAAACTTGTCACAGGGGGTCACCATCTTGGAAAGTGTCTGTGACACTCACATGCTCAGTGGGCTCTGATTGGCTGTTGAGAAGCTAAGCTTAGGGCTCGTCACTAATTATCCAGCAGAAAATGAGCTTCCCTGGCTGTAATATAAGCTGATGCTACAGGTTTGCTGATTATTAAATTCTGATGCTAATTGCACTGGTTTCTGTGCTACCATGTAGTAATTATCTGTATTAATTACTAATCAGCCTTATATTGTGACATTTCTATTCTATGTGTACTGTATATTGTGAGTGGGTCCCTAAGCTCAGTAAGTGACAGCAGCACAAAGCATGTCCACTTTACAAAATTTGGCAGGTTATGGAAAGTTTGAACACATTTCTAGGGTTTTTAGGCTCAGGTTTTATGTATTATAACAGTTTTACTAATGAAGGTGGATTGCCCTTTAAGCTGTAAATCTCAATTCTCCCAAGAGACCTGCTTATCTTAAATTGTTACAATTGTCTCTTTGCTTATCTTAAATTGATACAAATGTATCTAAGTGCACCTGCCACATATTCTAGGATCTCTTCCAAAAGCCAATTAAGTTTTATAAACTGTGTATCTTTTTCTGGCTGTTCAGTGCAGGAGATCAAAAAAAAAGTTGGGACATTTCAGTAACAATCCAGGACTGTGGGTTGAGCTGTCAAAATCGGGACTGTCCCGTGGAAAACAGGACAGTTGGGAGGTATACGATAATAATAACTGGGCAGTGACAAATTAGCAATGATTACATCCTTCCTTGTCTCGGAGATTCGATCCTCTTCTCCTGCACAAATGATTTCCGTCCAGAGGATAAATGGACCATAGATAAAATTAAATAAATGAATCATGTGCCCTCAAACCAAAGTTTCTCACTTGTTTACCTATTTTGGGCAGGGCCCTCTGATATTTTGTATATTGAGTCTATACACTAAATTATTGTACAGACCTAAGGGATATGTCGGTGCTTTATAAATACTTGTTCATAACAATAATACATCTCCGGCATTACTGGTACATGAAAGGACACAGTAAACAGACACGGCTTCAGCCAGTTCCCTGTTAACAAGGAAAACCGAGTGCTCTTTAATATGGTTCCCTTTCAATAAAAGCCAACTCTTTTCTATTTTTACCTCATTTAGCAGTCCTTTCTAAACATTGTTCCCAATCAGGGTTATGGAGCTGAAAAGGTCAGACTTTATTTGAAACGTATAAAACTGCTTTGCTTGAAAAAGCTCGGAATCAGAAAGCAGCGGTTTCATTGTGTCTCTGTATAAAGATATATATATATATTTATATATTAAAAGGGCCGCATTTGCTTTTTGGTAAAGATGGAGGAGCTGGGCAAATGCTAATACTTGTGGAATAGTAAAAAAGGCCACAGTGTTTTGTTGTTGTCTTCCCTAAAATGCTCTTAATTCAGGTGGGACATCATTTTCAGCAGGAGCGGCCACATTTCAACGTGGAGAGACAGCCGAAGACCTCACCCTCGAACCCGTCTTTAAACGCTATGTCTTTAGCCTCCTTCTTAAACCCCTTTTGAGTCTCCATCTATTGTATCGGTTTTGGTAAAGCTCTCCAGGAATCTATTTTTTTTTTCTGAAACTCTACTGGGATTTGAGCACAGCATTTTAGCAAATCTAAAGGGTAACAAGGTGAAGAAATGAACTAAAGCAAATGAAGGACAGATCTTTGCGGAGGATTCCTTTGTAATGTACAAAAAGTCATAGGCAGCCAAATGCGAAACACCGAGCAGTCGGATGGATATTCTTGCACTAGGACTGACAATCTCAATAGTGCTAGTTACCTTTCCATACTGACACTGCATGTACAACAACTGAATTATTTTTATGACCTAGGATTTGTTTCTAAGCAAATAGGATGTAACGTAAACTTCAGCCTGCCCAGGTCAAGTGACTCCAGCGGTCTACTTTACTAATGAGATCCAACTTTAAAGGGGTGGTTCACCTTTAAGTTAACTTTTATGAGGCACATTTATCAAAGATCGAATTTCGAATTCATGTGATTTTTTTTTAAACTCCTTTGAAGGGCACGTAAAGGCAAAAAAATAAAATCCCATTTTTACTTTCTTTAATGAAAAAGAACCCTATCTCCAATATACTTTAATTAAAAAATGTGTACTGTTTTTATAAGAAACCTGACAATGAAAAAACCTGTGCAATGAAATTTGTTTTACTTGCTCTGACTGCTGTGGGTAGGAAACTTCAGACGGTCCCTAACTGCTCTGCAGGACACCTTGCAGAACTAAGCAGCTTTGTTTGTTTCCCTGTAGAGCAGTCGGCGACTGTGTAGAGATTTGTATTGGATTTTATTTTTGCCTTTACATCCCCTTTACTGTTTCCAACTCCAGCTGCAGGGACAAAGATCATGGAGCCAGATTTAAACAGATAAACTGGGATTCTCATTTAGGATTATTTTGCTGCAGCTACTGGTTCTGCAGAGTTGGAGAAAATTAATATTAAACAATACAAAAACTATAAAATCCACATTATATTAAATGACAACACAGGACCCAGTGCAGTCTGTATATTCTGATTATTAATCAGTCTTACTGTATCGGCTTCTGGCAGATATTATTTGACTTGTGCTGTTTTGATAATTTATGATGATCCCTAAGCAGCCCAGGCCACACTGAGCATGTGCACAGTCTTGGTCTTGCAAAGATGTATAACAAAGTTACAAGATGGTGACCCCCTGTGGCCAACTTTGAAAGCATAAATGATTTGTTTGATTAGGCTTTTGGTGCAGTAAGTTTATGTTTATGTTTAGTATACAAAATACAGCATTTCTAGCCTTATTCTATTTTAAACTTTACTTCCCTTTTAAATTCGTATTTACTCGAAATTCGATTGGGGGGTTATTTAATAAAAAATAAAAAATTAAAATTTTACCCACTCAAATCGAATTATAATCGAATTTGACTAAACTCCAAAAACCTCAAATGTCAGGAAGGCTACTAACGTCCAAATTGATACCTGGACCTCTCCCATTGACATGGACTCCCATACATGAACTCGGCAGGTGGCGAATAGTCAAATTTGAGTTTTTAAAGGGCCAGAGTGTGATAAATCTATTGTTATTGCTACTTTTTATTACTCCTCTTTCTATTCAGGCCTCTCCTATTCAAATTCCGGTCTCTTATCAATTAATGCACAGTTGTTAGGGTCATTTGGAACCTAGTAACAAGACTGCTGAAAATGTAGAGCTGCTGAATAAAAAGCAAAATAACGGAAAAACTACTAATGAAAACCAATTGCAAATTGTCTCAGAATATCACTCTCTACATCAGGGATCCCCAAACTTTTGAACCCTTGAGCAACATCGAGAAGTTAAAGGATTTGGGGAGCAATGCTAGCATGAAAAATGTTCTTGGGGTGCCAAATAAGTGCTGTGATTGGCCATTTGGTAGCCCCTATATGGATTGTCAACATACATTGAGGCTCTGTTTGGCAGTGCACTTGGTTTTTATTCAACCAAAACTTGCCTCCAAGCCTGGAATTCAAAAAAAGCACCTGCTTGAAGAGCAACATCTAAGGGGTTGGAGAGCAACATGTTGCTCACAAGCTACTGGTTGGGGATCACTGGTCTACATCATACTAAAAGATAACTCAAAGGTGAACAACCCCTTTAACATACTCACTGGATTGTACCATAGCACAGAGATTAAGGAGAGGAGAGGAGTAAGAGTGTGGAAAGTGGGCAGGTCCATGCATTTAGAACATTTATAATTTAGGAGCTTTGTTACCGGATTAAAAATATTTAGAAAATTCTCTTTTCCTAAAATTACTCAACATTCTTATTTCTTATTTCTGAAAGTCGTTTGATGGGGGGGAGGGGGTAAATATTTTAATGTGATGATTGTCCTCCTGTTGCAATGAAACATTAAGTCCCATAATTAGTGAATGACCATACCTCACAACATTTGAAAAATTAAAATAGGGAATTTTGACCACGCCCATTTTATGGCCACCAAACGAGTTGGGAGTTTTGGTGCAATGTTTTATGTGTTATAACAGTTTTGCTAATGAAAGTGAATTGCCCTTTAAGATGCTAGTCTCAAGAGACCTGCTTATCTTAAATAGTTACAATTGATTCTTTGTGTATCTTAAATTGTTACAACTGTATCTAAGTTGAGCTGCTGAGAATTCTGGGCTCTCTGCCCAGAAAACTCTTATTTCATTTAGTTTTAGAAACTTTGTATCTTTTACTTTAGTCAGTGCAGGAGATCAAAAAGAAAGTCGGGACATTTCAGTAAGAAAACCAGGACTGAGCTGTCAAAATTGGGACTGTCCCACAGAAAACAGGACAGTTGGGAGGTATGAATGACAATAGCATTACGATATGTGAGCAGGGCTGGAACTTGGGGAAGGCAGATGAGGCACATGCCTAGGATGCAAAGAAGTGGGGCGCTAGCACGTACCTCTTCTTTTGCCTACCGCTGGTCCATGCGCACCTCCCCCAAGTGTGCATTGTCATATCGGGCCGAGGAGGGGTTCAAGTGGCCAGCCAGGTTGCCTTGGGCTAGCTTGGCCTGAGCCTGTATCTATCTATATGTAAGCAGCAGTCCTGCCATGGTTGTATATTTTAGAGTTTCTAACCAGTGGCGGAACTACCGGGGGAGCAGGGGGGTTCGAGCGGGCCAGGGCCCACACCCCCTCAGGGCCCCGGCAGTCCGTGCGCCACTGACAAATGCGGGCTAATGAGGCGGTACGGAGGGGGGGCGGGCCCGGCTGCGCGTCACGCACAGGGCCCCCCCCCTCAACGAGCGCTACTGTTTCTAACCAAATGAACAATATGGACGGTGTAAAAATGCACACCCACTACAAAGGGTCAAGATTTGGAATCCCTAGCGGTAACAACCATTTTTATTACGCTACATTTTGGAAGGTAGATTGGCAAACAGGAGATGAAGGGGAGTTTAATCATGGACTACTTGCATCCTGTTAACGGAAATACTTTATTTTATGGGTTTGGTACATCGTTCAAAACAATGAACGCCTCAATTTGTAGAGTATTTTGGAGTACAAGTACATGGACTGTTTAGTGGCACAACCCGTATACAGGTCGTTTCAGCTGTACAATGTAGCCCCACGATTGACCCTGGCCATAAACGCCTTAGCTCCTGGAAGCATTCACGCTGACAGCCTGATGAAGTACCACCATAAAGAGAGAAGTCTAACGTAAGCCTGTGATTCATATAATATATGTAGGGAACAAGGTTCCCCCTATTTTAAAATATAGATATTAGAATTCATGAAGGAATGGCGTTACTGGCAATTTCAATATATGAGTGATGGAACTTCAAGATGACTTCTAATATCTACATATTTAACAACAGGGATACAGTATTTCTTATATTATACAAGGGATACACACTATATCACTAAGCACTGGTTATAGGTATATAATACACAAAAGCCATGCATATCTTGTAAATGATTTCCTTATAAATGGTGACTAGTGATGTCATCAGTTATAAATGGTGAGTAGTGATGTCATTGGTGTCACATGACTCACTAAAGTTTGTGTATTATAATAAAGTACCCCTTGAAAATATGAGGATATTAGAAGTAACCTCAGAGTTCCATGACCTGTATAAAAGCTTTTATATGGTCATGTAACTCCTCTGTGACTTATAATATCCTTATATTTTAAAATAGGGGGTACTTTATTCACTATACAATACACAAGAGCCATGAATATCCTGTAAATGATATCTTTACAAACCGTGCTTAGTGATGTCATCAGTTATAATCGGAGCTTAGTGATGTCATTTCTGTCACATGACTCACTGAAACTTGTGTATTATAATAAATAAAGAACCCCCTGTTGCAAAATATGAGGATATTAGAAGTCACCTCTGAGTTCAATTAGCCTCGTGTTTTTATATGGTCATGGAACCCCTCGGATCTGGATGCAGGACAGAACCCTGATGAAGAAGTGTGAAACTGAGCCAGATGAACTGGGGGCAGTATGTCAACTCCTTCAGCAATCGAAACCAGACGCTGCAAGGCCAACAAGTAACAATCAAGAAGACAACTACCTGCTCCACAATAATTCTCCTTAGTAGGTGTAGGATCAAAAGAATGAAAGGAAAGGCATAGCCCATCCTGAAAGAGATCTATCTTCCAGAAGTACGAAGAAGAATTTAAAAGTGGTTAATGTCTTCTCCCAGTTGATGGGCCAACCGTGGGACTAAAGAATTTTCCAGATATTAGAAAATCTAAACATCTAGCTGTCTCAGATGAGCTATCAGAGTTATAAGAATCTTCAAGGAGTTTCTTGGTGATGTCGCCAAGCTGAAAGGCAGTGATGTAAACAGGAAATGTTGGGATCCTTCTAAGAATCTCCGAAATCTTTGATTCTATGGACAAATAGGACCATATTAACAGGCATCCCTGAGATCTATGATTATCATACAGTCATTCTCTAAAATATTTATTAGCTTGAGCAACTCCATCTTGAAGATCAGACCTCTAAGAAACAATACGCTAGTCTGAGATTCAAATGAGTATGATACTTTCCTGATGTCTTCAAGATTTGCATCAGTGGAAAATATCTTCCAAGACCTCAAATTCAGCTGGAGGTATAACTCTCTGAAGGAAAGTGTTTTGAGAGATTCTCAAAGTGCTTGGTGCTTTTCCAGTTCTGAAGGAATTCTGGGAAAAAACTTTTGAGGCAAAAGACTTCTGAACTTCGATCACAGAATGTCTATAAAGCACATGTATGTGCACAAGACTGCCAACGTTTTGAGAAGGCTTTTAATCTTCTCCAACCTCAGGAACTCTAGAGGGCTTCATCTCTGAAACCTTTGTAGGAAGATTCAAAAAAGTATGATACTTTCCTGAGGTCTTCAAGATTTGGATCAGCGGAAAATAGCTTCCAAGACCTCAAACTCCACCGGAGGTATAACTATCTGAAGGAAAGTGTTTTGAGAGAGTCTCAAAGTGCTTGGTTCTTTTCCAGTTCTGAAGGTATTCTGGGGAAAAAACTTTTGAGGCAAAAGACTTCTGAACTGCGATTGCAGAATGTCTTTAATGCACATGTCAGAGTACAAGACTGCCGAGGTTTCAAGGAGGCTTTTAACCTTCTCCAACCTCAGGAACCTTGGAGGACTTCATCTCTGAAACCTCTGTAAGAAGTAAAAGTTTCCAATGTTGAGAAAACAACACAACCCCTCTGGAATTTAACCCATGGTGTATGCTTTTTTGAAGAGTACAGGAATGCTTAATCATTCACGCGAGCCTGTTCAGTGGTTGGAAACTACAAAAATAATAGCATTTTAACAAACTTTTGTCATACAAGGATGCTTTAAGGAGAAGGAAAGGTTAAAACTAAGTAAGTTTGATCAGAAAGGTCTGTATAAATACACCAGTAAACCCGCAAAGTAAGCTGCTCAGAGCAGTAGCGATCCTAGAGGGGGGCGGGCCCTGGTGCGTGACGCGCAGCCGGGCCCCGCCCCCCTCCGTACGGCTGCATTTGGCCGCATTTTCAGCGGTGAATGGACTGCCGGGGGGCCCTAAGGAGTGCGGGCCCTGGCCCGCTTGCACCCCCTGCTCCCCCGGTAGTTCCGCCACTGGCTCAGAGTCCTCTGTCAAAAGTAACACCAAATTTCTTTCCTTCTATAGCGTAGACATTAGCTTCTGTATCAGACTTCCTGTTTTCAGCATAAATGCTTGAGCATGCTCAGTTTATTCCTCTCCCCCTCCCTCCTCCCCTCCCTGGTGTAATCTGAGCCCAGAGCTATGAGCATGCAAGGAGAGACTCAGGCAGGAAGTGATGTCACGTCAAGCTAATATGGCAGCTGCTATCCTAAACAAACAGAGAGTGTCTAGAGCTCTTTACTCAGGTATGTAAAAGAATTCTAAAAAATAAAAACTGGCATTCTAGCTTGCACTGTTGTGGTTAATCTATTGGCAATAAACTGGCTTGGTAGCTTTCCTTCTCCTTTAAGCATGCTACAGAGAATCTGTATGTATTTATTTGGGGAATCATTTGTATTTCAGTGAATTTTTTGTTCCATTCCACCGCCCGTCTAGCTGGACAGTGTCAGGTAGGCATGAGTGTATAGAGCCACAATTAATGAGAAAAATCAGATCTAGGGCAAGCATCTCTTTCATTATGTGAGTGTTTTTCCCAGTGGTGGGACACATCCTGCGGAATCACTGGCCAGAACGAAAGTGTCTATAGGAGAGATTGTTCTACGTGCGCTGATCGATTCGCAGCATTCTCTTCCGCACACACAAGCCCGAAGAATGCAAGGATCACAAAGCAAGACTTTCTAATAGTCTGTTTTACTTGTTCTGCCTCCCCTTACCCAAATTACACGGGTATAATTATTTTGACAATATAATGAAAAGAAAATTGGATTTGGGCACTGCGGGTTTATCTAATAATGCTATTTCCTGCCAGACTTCACAGCAGTGACAGTCACAAAGACCTGTCCATTCCAACGGGGGAAATATTTGATTTTACCGAGGGAACATTATTTATTTTCAGCGAGCTGCTATTATCAGAATGGATATGATAGCTGAATAATAAAACGAAATCAAGAAATTCTGGTGTTTCAAGGCTTTAATTTTTTTTTTTTTTTTTCTGCTCTCACGTTTGACATTTCCTTCCTCTGGAAAGACAAGATAAAGTGCTGTCATAAATGGGTGACTTCTTGTCAAACTACAGATTTGATTCTCCATAGCAACCACAAATCAAGGTGCTAGCCTGAATTAAAGCCTCTTTTAAATGGTGACTCCGTATTTATTAAACTGTTTCAAATTAAAATGGGTATTAAGTGACTTTTTTTTCTCCAAGCACGTTGCAAGGCTGTACAGAACACAAAAGAACAGGACATATTTGCATCTTTTTTTTTTTTTCCTTTGGAGGAAAGATCACATATTGGAGGAGCAGATGTACAAACAAATAAAGTCATAAGGTCACACATCGTATCCTGATTTACAGTTCTAAAATTGGTACACAGATGGGCTGTGAGGGGTGCAGGAAAGGGACACATAAGGGCTGTGGTTCATTAAAGTAATAAATACAGGCTCACTCTTTAACTGCATCCGAAATCTACACTGAAGAACACATTTAAACTAGACATTAGAAATATTTATCAATTCCAAAAGGCACTCACTTTATCTTAAAAACTGTAAAAAGCAGCAAATTAAGAACGGGCTTTTGTTAGTTATTTATGCTTAGCTAATACAAGGTCCATCATCATGTAGAATTCTACACTGAAATCCATTTCTCAAAAGAGTAAATAGATTTTTTTATATTCAATTTTGAAATCTGACATGGGGCTAGACATATTGTCAATTTCCCAGCTGCCCCAAGTCATGTGACTTGTGCTCTGATAAACTTCAATCACTCTTTACTGCTGTACTGCAAGTTGGAGTGATATCACCCCTCCATTTCCCCCCCAGCAGCCAAACAAAAGAACAATGGGAAGGTAACCAGATAACAGCTCCCTAACACAAGATAACAGCTGCCTGGTAGATCTAAGAACAACACTCAATAGTAAAAACCCATGTCTCACTGAGACACATTCAGTTACATTGAGAAGGAAAAACAGCAGCCTGCCAGAAAGCATTTCTCTCCTAAAGTGCAGGCACAAGTCACATGACCAGGGGCAGCTGGGAAATTGACAAAATGTCTAGCCCCATGTCAGATTTCAAAATTGAATTTAAAAAAATCTGTTTTATCTTTTGAGAAATGGATTTCAGAGCAGAATTCTGCTGGAGCAGCACTATTAACTGATGTGTTTTGAAAAAAACATGTTTTCCGATGACAGTATCCCTTTAAGTTTTTTTCCACTAGCTAATTTCTTTCCACCAATGTATGGTTTCTTATGTCCGTTTTTTCAGGTACAGATATGGGACCTGTTATTCAGAATGTTCAGGACCTGGGGTGTTCCGGATAACAGATCTTTCCATCATTTGGATCTTCATACCTTAAGTCTACTAGAAAATCATGTAAAACTTAAATAAACCAAATAGGCTGGTTTTGCCTCCAATAAGAAATAATTGTATCTTAGTTTACCTAGGGAGGAGGTTAAAACGCACTTCTTTCGAGAAGCCTACCCTCACTCTGCTTAAATACCAAACGCAACACCACATACAGTACCACATTTCTCACCCACTTAATTCAATCTTGCCCACTCCCACACCTTGTGTATTACTCCCTTCCCTTTAGAGTGTAAGCTCTTTTGCATAGAGCCTTCCTCACCTTTTTGTACTTGTATTGATTGTGATGTATGTAACTCCATATGTTCTATGTATATAATTCATGTGATATAATAATAATAGTTTGAAATAAGTACAGGTATGGGAGGTTTGGGACCTGTTATACAGAATGTTCAGGGCATGGGGTTTCCCGGATAACAGGTCTTTCCATAATTTGGATCTTCATACCTGAAAGGGGTGGTTCACCTTTAAGGTAACTTTTATTATGTTATAGAACGGCCAATTCTAAGCAACTTTTCAACTGGTTTTCATCATTTATTTTTTACAGTTTTATAGTTATTTCCTTTTTTCTTTTGACTCTTTGCAGTTTTCAAATGGGCGTCGCTGACTCCCTTCTAAAAAAACAAATGCTCTGTAAGGCTACAAATGTATTGTTACTTTTTATTACTGATCCTTCTATTCAGCCCCTCTCCTATTCATATTCCAGTCTCTTATTCAAATCAATGCATGGTTGCTAGGGGAATTTGGAACCTAGTTACCAGATTGCTTAAGATGCAAATTGAAGAATAAAAAGCTAAATAACTCAAAAACCTTCAATAATAAAAAATTAAAACAAACTGCAAATTTACTCAGAATATCACTCTCTACATCATACTAAAAGTGAACTCAAAAGTGAACAACCCCTTAAAGTCTACTAGAAAATCATGTAAACATTAAATAAAGCCAATAGGCTGGTTTTGCCTCCAATAAGGATTAATTATATCTTAGTTGGGATCAAGTACAAGCTACTGTTTTATTATTACAGAGGAAAGGGTAATCATTTTTTAAAATGTTGCTTATTTGGATAAAATGGAGTCTATGGGAGATGGCCTTTCCGTAATCTCTGGATAACGGGTTTCCAGATAACTGGTCCCAAACCTAAGAAAATATCTTTAAAAAATTATGTCTGGATAAGGTAACAATGGACCTACAGAAGCTAGTTTCATTGTTATGAGAAGACGCATGAAGTGGACCTGGGCAGGGTCATCCGTATTCTCAGGTACCCTGAATCTCACACCCAGGCCCAGATTTGTGGGAAGGCCACCTAGGCCCGGGCCTAGGGTGGCAGGATTTTAGGGGGGCGGCATGCTGCCCAACCACACCCACATTGGTTCAAAAACACTGGGAATGCGCAGGAGATACAATCTCCATGAAAATTTGCATGAATAAAGGGTAGGGGACAGGGGGGACAAACGGCAGTGGGCCTAGGGGCGCCCGCTATGTAAATCCGGCCCTGCTCACACCCACAAAAATTCTCTGTTCTTGTACTTTAAATCCCATGACACCATAATACCTGCATAAAGGTGGCCACAGACGCTCAGATAATATTGCATGTAACTAATTTCCGTAAGATATTCGGTGCTTGTATGGTGGGAAAAGAGCCGACCGATATCGGCAGAAGACTTGGATATTGGTCGGTCTGACGATCGGGCTGGATGGAAAATTTTGATCAGGAGCATTTGAAGGAACCCAAACATCGGCCATTGTTAGTGCTGAATCAGATACAGGTAGAATTCTATTGTTTCTATATGAATATCTGATGATTCAGCTCTACACGTGTGTATTGAAACCAACGATCTTTCTTGGAAACATCTTTTCCAAGAAAGATCGTAATTGTTACGTCTATGGCCACCTTAAGGCATGTAGGATTAGGGATGTAGTAGGATTAGGGATGTAACAGGCTGTTGCTCGAGATATTACAAAGTTTAACACCCCCCATGGCAAATATCATCTACTTTCTAGACAACAGGCTGGGGGGGGCAAGGTAAATACTCTGGTTGCCCCTCTCCAGCTGTTGGTGGATGCTAGACATGAATCATGTGCTGTTGTCCCAGTAACAGTAAATAATTGAATACACCTTGCTACTACCTATACTTTTTTACCTCTGACTAACCCAGATTAAAGAAAACTTTTATGTACGAGGATAATCACAAGCTACAGAACAGGGAACAGTTCATTATGGTAAATAGAGAAGAATCCAGTATGTTCACAATGCACCTCTGCACACATCAATAAATTACAGAGCAGGGAGGTGGGATAAAGCAAGTAGAACTACATGGCATATTTTGTCTGCACTTACCACACGCACTTAGCTAGGGATCAGTAAGTGAACTTTTGCCCCTTTTTTAGCTAAATGCATTTTTCTTGTTTGGAATAAATACTCAGTATCATAGTGTCAAATGATAACTAGGCTGTCTGAGACCAAATGGTGTATTTAGAGGAGAACTAAAGCTTAACAAAGAAGTACAATCGAAATGTTACATATTAAATTTTAGGCACAGTCTGCTGTGTGGTAATACCTCTTCCCAGCTCCTTCTGCCGTTTAAAGGGGTTGTTCACCTTTAGGGCAGAGGCACATGGTCAGATTCAGGGAGATTAGTCGCCCGGCGACAAATCTCCTCTTCTTCGGGAGACTAATCTCAATGAACTGCCTTATCACCGGCTAGGAACTAGGGGTAGGCAGAAGAGGCACCTGCCTAGGGCGCAAATATGTGGGGGCGCTGGGCAGGAACCTGTTCAAAAGTTCTCTGCCTACCCCTAATCCGGCTTGTTCGCTCCCCTGCTGCTCGATTCCCTCCTCTCCTCCCTTCTCTCTGTCCATCACTCCCCTCCCTCTGTCCGTCACTCCATCCCTCTGTCCGTCACTCCCCTTTCTCTGTCTGTCACTCCCCTTCCCCCTCTGTCCGTCACTCCCCTTCCTCTGTCACTCCCCTTCCTCCATCTGTCCTTCACTCCCCTTCCTCCCTCTGTCCGTCACTCCCCTTCCTCCCTCTGTCCGTCACTCCCCTTCCTTTCTCTGTCCGTCACTCCCCTTCCTCCCTCTGTCCATCACTTCCTCATCACTCCCCTCCCTCTGTCACTACTCTGCCCTTCCCATTCTTTAATTTCCCCCTATAGCGCATGCGCACTCGCGTATACATGCGGTCGCTTGCATGCGCGCTCGTTAGGGGGGGGGGCGTGGGTGCCAGCCTGGCCCAGCCCTGCCACCGCGATTTAAATTCTAGACAGTGGGAAGGCATTTCGGGGAGATTAGTTGCCGGAAGAAAATAATTTTAGTTATTTAGCTTTTTATTCAGCAGCTCTCCAGTTTGCAACTTCGCCCATCTGGTTGCTGGAATATGAATAGGAGAGGAGTGAATAGAAAGATGAGTAATAAAAAGTAGCAATAACAAAAAATGAGTAGCCTTAGGCTAAGGCCACACTAGGCGATAGCGCCGCGATTTGACTCGCGGCGACTTTTCGCCGCGACTTTTAAGCCGCAATCGCTGGGGAAACTTTTGCGCTGGCGTCTATGGGGAATCGCGAAAAATCGCCAGCGTAAAAACACACGCGGCGATCTTTTCTCTACTGTCGCTCGAAATTGCCTCGCTAGGCGATTTCGAGCGACAATAGAAAAAAGATCGCCGCGTGTGTTTTTACGCTGGATTCCCCATAGACGCCAGCCTAGTGTGGCCTTAGCCTAACAGAGCATTTGTTTTTAGATGGGGTCAGTGACCCCCATTCAAAATATGTAACAAGTCAGCAGAAAAAGGCAATTAATTCAAAAACTTAAAAAAAAATAATAAATAAAGACCAGTTGAAAATCTGCTTATAATTGGCCATCCTATAACATACTAAAAGTTAATTTAAAGGTGAACCACCGGCTTAATTTTTGCTGCCTGCCGCAAATAAACGAGCGGATCGTCAGACAGCCCAGGTTCTACCTTCAACAGACAAAAACATAGAAGCGCTTTTGTAAAAAGTTTAAAAAAAAGAAAACAAAGTTTATTCAGGTCAATGATTTGGTTCTGCTTAGAGAGCCTGGAAAACTTGAGAGAGGTCCTCTGAGCAGAAGTGAAATGTTGCCATAAAATAAACTTATTTTATCTTCTAATAAAAATAATGAGAAGACGAGAGCGAAAGTGCCATTCGCAAATTTTTTTACATTTGGAAGTATTTTCTCTGCTTATCAGTTTAGAGGAGAATATTTTTTGATGCTTCCTGTCAAGAGAACCTGACAAGTGTCACGTCAGACTTCTAACGATCTCCTCTGGGCCTACAGCAGCACAAATGGCACCAGCAAAGAATCTGGAAATGCTAAATAATGGTCTATGTTACATTACAGTATTTCATAAGAGAATTCAGTCTTACAGCGCACTTCTGTTCCAGCATAATCCTGCTTTTCTCTGTCATGATCTTGGTGCTTAAATCTTATGTTTAACCGAGTTCTCAACCCAACCAGTAAATGTGAAAATTAAGAATAAGATGCAGTTTCAATTATGAGCATTTACTAAACATACAGTAATACAAAAAATACATTTAAATATACTTGTTTTCCAACTAAAAGACTAGGAATGCACCGATCCAGGATTCGGTTTGGGATTCTGCCTTTTCCAGCAGGATGCAGAATCGGCCAAATCGAATCCAAATCCTAATTTGCACATGCAAATTAGAGTTGGGGAGGGAAATCACGAGACTTTTTATCACAAAACAAGAAAGTAAATTCTTTCCCCTTCCCACCCCTAATTTGCATATGTAAATTAGGATTCAGATTCGGTTCATTATTCGGAGACACCAAGCAGGTTGTATTATAAACCAGGTGCGTATTAGCCACACCCACATTCTGCCCAAGCCACACCCATTCAGGCTCAGACTGGGTCGTCGGGACACTGGGAAAAAACCCGGTGGGCACTGGCAGCCCAGACCCACGGGCCAATCATGTCACAGGAGTGGGACAATGATGTTGTGGGTGGGACAGTGATGACGGATAGGTGGATCGGTGGGCAGAGCTATTATGTGGCAGTTGCCGATTGTCCAATCGCCACATCAATGTTAGGGAATCCTGCCCGGTTTTTCATATTAGGAAAATCGGGCAGTTTTAACCCAGACAGTCCTCCGAAAGCCGGGCTTTCCTGGTCAAATCCGGACAGGTGGCCCAGGCATAAATCCTGCTTGTTCTGTTTCAAAAGATTTTAAAGAATTTCACGTGTATTTTCTATGCTTCTCAATGGCGGCAGGTAAGCAAAACTGAGTGCAAACTTTCTCATCCAGTGACTGTGGGTGAAAATATAAACTGGAAAGGGGCAAATGAGGGCTGACATTTCTCAATATGAAAAACTTTACATACAAATAAAAAAAACTGTGAAACATATCATTATACAACTAATTACTGTTGAGAAAAAAGTGAAATTATCCTGACAGATTTTTTCCCGACAGGGACAATTTTGTATTTCCTAACTAAGATCAATGGTCCCTCATCCACTTCAGCAGGTTACAAGCAGCAGTAAAGTGCCCCAAGTCCAACATGTAAGGCAACACTTTATGGTGTTGGTGAGTTTTTGTCACGCTGTTTACATGAGGTGCAAATGAAGCTACAATTTAACACAGCTCACAGCAACATGGCGCGGAAGCTCCTTAAGCAAGCAATCAAGAAATGTATCATTCACAAAACGAGGCCCTTCCGAAGAAATCATATTTATGCAACTCAATAAATACAGATCATCTTACAAAAATAGCCACGTGCTTCAGTTTTTCTTGCAATGGGATATCAAAGCACAGAGACGGATAGAGATGAATTTAAACTCAGCTTTAAGCTTAATGTTAGACTCATGGCTTGGTTATATAGTCATAAGAATATAGTTAACATCGTTTCTTCAACACATTCGTTTAAAGGAGAAGGCAAGGCAGTTTACTGCCAATAGATTAGCCACAATAGTACACGCTATAACACTATATTTATTCTGCAGAATGCTTTACCATACCTGAGTAAACAGCTCTTGACACTGTCTCTGTTTGTTTAGGATAGCAGCTGCCATATTAGCTTGCTGTGACTTCACTTCCTGCCCGAGTCTCTCCCTGCTCACTCATAGCTCTGAGCTCAGATTACATCAGGGAGGAGGGAGGAGCAAACTGAGCATGCTCAAGCACTTCCAAAGACCAATCTTCCAGGCAGACTTGTCAATTAAAAAGTATCTTTATTCCAGTGCACTGGATACAGCCTAACGCGTTTCGTATCAATAGGATACTTAATCATAGGCTACCCTCTGATTAAGTATTTTAGGATTAAGAATCGTATTAATACGAAATGCCTTAGGCTATATCATAGTGCACTGAAATAAAGATACTTTTTAATTGACAAGTCTGCCAGGAACATTGGTCTTTGGGAGTGCCTGCATCATTTTTTCTATACGGTTATCCACTCCCTCAACTGAAGGTTCAGGGCGGTGCACCTGGGCCCCTTGAGACCTGGGAATTTTACTGCAAATCATTAGCTATTAGTGTTTATGACTCTATTTGAGCATGCTCAAGCCCTAGCCCTGGAGGTTTAAACTGAAAACAGGAAGTCTGATACAGAAGCCCATGAGTACACAATAGAAGGAAAGAAATGCTGTGTTTCTTTTGACAGAGGACTCAGAGCAGCATTGCTTTGAGGGTTTACTAGTGTATTTATATAGTGTATTTATATAGACCTTTCTGATAAAGCTTACTTAATATTAACATTTCCTTCTTTTTAAGATAGGGTGTACAGTATAGTGTAACTATAGCCTATTGAAAAGTTGGCTATGAAACAAACCAGAGAAGATCCTCCTTACAACATCCAGGTCAATCAAACCTTTTTTGTGACCATAGATGATTTTTGGAGTGCTAGCAGGATTTAAGCACTCAGGTGCTGGCTAGGGTTGCCCCCTGTTAGGTTTAGACACGGACAGCCCAGTCTTAATACCCAGATTAGGAAAACCATACAGGACTCTCCTTGATTGTGACTATGATCGACCATGTGATGGGTCATAGTACTGCCCCCCTTGAAGGCCATAATCCTACCCCCGACATCACCTTTCCTGCCAAGTGGCATCACCCCCTGCCCCCCTACCCATAATTCCAGAAGCAGAAATGTGGCAAATCTAGCCCTGCCTGACCCGCTTGAAACGTGTTCCTTCACACTGTGCAAACAGTGATATGCAAGAGAACCTACTACAAAGGAGAGGACAGTCTGGATGATATCTAATTTTAATCTTTGTGGGTGTAAAGAAGATTATAATGGGTATTTCTATTAGGGATGCACTGAATCCAGGATTCGGTTCGGGATTTTCATATTATATCGCATAGAACCCCTGTGTATTTTATAAGAATCTTATAAGAATTATATAGGAGGCATAGTCTACTTGCATGGGCTGCTCTCATTGGGTAACAGAAAACTGAATTACCCAGGACTAGAATGCTCTGGGCATAGCAATATGTAAAAAGATACAGTAAGCAGTGTTGGATGGCCTGCTGGGACCCCGGATTTTTCTTAGTAGGCCCTGACCTTAGTGAATCCTTTGCCCATTCTGGGGCACAGAGCATTAACTCTTTTATACTGGTTAAAGATTGTATTTCAATTTATTCCCCACTGTGAGACAGATAGAAAAGAGTTAATTGAGTCCGCTGTGATGGGCTCAGAGGGGTTCTCTTTGTGCTGTGGAAATGCGAATAAAAAGCCAATAGATTCCCAAAACCCACAATATAATATGGGCTTTGCTCAGCACAGGGATAGAGAGGTTTGCCCTGCACCATGTCTGTATCCTCTGTATTACTCAGTGCTGTTACTAAGGGTGCCACCTTTTGCCAAAGGCAATACCAGCTGGCACTGACATGAGCCTGGGTGATGACATAAGAGAAGTGGTGAGACATGGACTGCCTGGGGTTATGGCATAAAAAGGGCAGCGATATGATGCAGATGAGCAGATCAGGAAGAAATTAGGTAAGTATCGGGGTTCAGGAGCCATCAGGGGTTAGTGGGGGAGCATGGTGAGGGAGACTGGCAGAGAATTGGGTTGGCTGGGGGCAGAGACTCTGAAGATTAATACATTTATTTAAATTTGTGATACTGGCCAGTAAAATAGTGGCTTGGTGGCAAGTCTAGCTGTCACACAGCAAGAGAGCACAGACAATTAGTCCTCAATGTGTCTTATTGAAAGCTTTCACACTGATTGCTGTGATATCTCTATGAATAAAAATGTTTCCTATACACTTCAGTTAACTGGCACCTAGTAAGCAAATCATTGGGAAAACCAGTTCCTTCTTGGCTATATTAATCAGTTACACATGATGGGGCCTTCAGATTCAGGATCTCCAGTGAGCCCTTCATTTCCGGGTTCTCTGGTGGCCCCTTCAGATCCGGGTTCTCTGGTGGCCCCTTCAGATCCGGGTTCTTTGGTGAAACCTTCAGATTCGGGTTCTCTGATGGGCTCTTCAGATCCAGGTTCTCTGGTGAGCCCTTCAGATCCAGGATCTCTGGTGAGCCCTTCAGATCCAGGATCTCTGGTGAGCCCTTCAGATCCGGGTTCTCTGGTGGCCCCTTCAGATCCGGGTTCTCTGGTGAAGCCTTCACATCCGGGTACTCTGATGGGCTTTTCAGATCCAGGTTCTCTGGTGAGCCCTTCAGATCCGGGTTCTCTGATGGGCTTTTCAAATCCAGGTTCTCTGGTGAGCCCTTCAGATCCGGGTTCTCTGGTGGCCCCTTCAGATCTGGGTTCTCTGATGGGCCCTTCAGATCCAGGTTCTTTGGTGGGCCCTTTAGATCCGGGTTCTCTGGTGGGCTCTTGAGATCCCGGTTCTCTGGTGGGCCCTTCAGATCCGTGTTCACTAGTGGGCCCTTCAAATCTGGGTTCTCTAGTGGGACCTTCAGATCCGAGTTCTCTGGTGGGCCCTTCAGATCCAAGTTCTCTGGTGGGCCCTTAAGATCCGGGTTCTCTGGTGAGCCCTTCAGATCCATGTTCTCTGGAGGGCCCTTCAGATCCGAGTTTTTTAGTGGGTCCTGACAGTAAGGGCAATGGCACATAGTGTGATTCAAGCAATCTATGAAAGAACTTGTTCTATTCTATTACCTTCTCTTATTTAAATAATAAGGTAGAGCAAAACTTTTGGTCTTCCATCGAATGTATTTTTTTCATTGTTTAACATTAGTTATTGATCAAAGATAACATGACCAAAACAATTTAAGCTTCCATTTACTATTCTTCTCTTGTCACCTCTGGGAAATGTATTCTCCTCCGGCCTTGCTTTGCATGACAATAGCTGCAAACTGCTAAAAACACAAGTCTGATGCACACGAATTATGCAAATCCATGACTTACACTAAAAGCTAATGCCTGTTAAATTTGGCACGGTAATTACTAGAGAAAAGGACATCCTACATGCAACAATATTTACATCTTGCCTTTTTTATTCAGCTGCGGAGTAAATCACCCTTTCATGAAGAAATATTATGTTTTGCTCAGTTAATCTACAATTATACTAAAAGCTGGGGTGCTATGCAGAAAAAAAACTGTGAAAGCATACAGTTAAAGTGTAATATATACCCAAATTTCGTATTGCAATGAATATTAATATCCATATGGAAATAAAGGGGGTCTTTAAGGAAATGGAACCCTTCAAACCAAATTAAAATTGCTCCATTTTATTTTCAAGATATTAGCAGTTTTTACACTGATAATTTTGTGAAATTGAAACCATAATGCCATCTGCTGGTCAGTTCCCCGATGAATTTCAGTTGTCCCATGTTGCTCACCTTAGAAAATATTAGAGAAGAGGGAGGTGACTCTACTTTGCTCTTTTCTAGGCAGAGCAACATCAGAAGACTTTACTCTTCTTCTTCTGAAGCTGGTCGGCAAATGGTGCTGTTGTTACAGCTATACAGGTATAGGATCTATTTTCTAGAATGCTTGGGATTTTTCCGGGTAAAGGATCTTTCCATAATTTGGATCACGATAGCTTTGGTAGGATAAAAATCATTTAAACATTGGAAAAACCCAAGATTCCTTTGCCACCAATATGGATTCATGCAACTTAGTTTGGATCACTTTCAGGGTACTATTTTATTATCACAGAGAACAAGAAATCATTTTTAAAAATTAGAATTAATGGAGGCTCTGCGAGATGACCTTCCTGTAATTCTGAGCTTTCTGGATAATGGTTTTCTGGATAAGGGATCCAATATAGGTAGGGGGCCTGTTATCAAGAATTCTCCGAACCTGGGGTCTACTGGATAACGGATCTTTCCATAAATTGGATCGTCTTATACATCTACTAGAAAATCATATAAACATTAAATAAACCCAATAGGCTGATTTTGCTTCCAAGAAGGATTAATTATATCTTAGTTGGGATCAAGTACAAGCTACTGTTTTATTATTACAGAGGAAAAGGAAATCATTATAAAAATTTGGATTATTTGGATAAAATGGAGCCTATAAAAAGCCTTTTAACAATTTGGTGGTTTCTGGATAATAGATCCCATACGCGTACCTGTATTATCAGTTTATAATAATGGTACAGGTACTGAACCTATTATCCAAAATGCTCTGGACCTGGGGTTTTCCAGGTAAAGGATCTTTCTGTACTTTGGATCTTCATACCTTAAGTCTACTAGAAAATCATGTAAACATTAAATAAAGCCAATAGGCTGGTTTTGCTTCCAATAAGGATTAATTATATCTTAGTTGGGATCAAGTACAAGCTACTGCTTTATTATTACACAGAAAAAGGAAAAATTTTGGATTATTTGGCTAAAATGGAGTCTATGGGAGACGGCCTTTCCATAATTCACAGCTTTCTGGATAATGGGTTTCTGGATAACGGATCACATACCTGATATTGCAAAAGTGCTCGGAAGAGTACTCCAACCAATTGTAGAATGGTTGGCATACTCTTCTGAGCACTTTTGCATATGGGATCATTTTGACGGTTTACATTTCCTTGAAGATTACCCCAATATAAACGTTAATTTGGACCTTAAAAAATGTATAAGCCACACCCTTTATTGTACAGTTTTTTACGGAATATGTTACAAATACATGTTAAAATAAATGTTTAAATACATGCAGACGATTAGTCTACAAATGAAAAAAAAAAATGTAATTTAAAAAAGTTGCTTAGTTTATTTTTAAAAGCTATAATTTTATGTGATTTCATGGGATGAGAGTTTGGTGGGTGGTTGGTGGGTTTAAGCAATTATGAGTGTGTGCGGGTGTCAAAACAAGTGTGTGCCCACGTATATAAACTTTTTCCAACATAAAATGAATTGTGAAAATGAATTCCAACTATTCTTTTAATTCCAAATTCATTTGAATAGAGATAATGAAACTAGGGATGCACCAAAGATCATCCGCCTTGTCTATATGTTAGCCAAAACAGTCACAACAAGGGACGAAGGAAGGGGTTTCATTTTGCACCGGATTCGGTTGGGGATTCAGCCTTTTTCAGCAGGATTCAGATTCCTTCTGCCGGCCAAACCAAATCCTAATTTGCCTAGGGGAAAACATTTTTTACTTAAGTTACGCAATTTCACTCCTGCCTCTAATTTGCATATGCAAATTAGGATTTGGTTTGGCCAGGCAGAAGGAATCTGAATCCTGCTGAAAAAGGCCAAATCCCCAACAAATCCTGAATTCGGTGCATCCCTAAATGAAACCCTTTCCTTCGCCCCTTGTTGTGACTGTTTTGGCTAACAGATAGACAAGTGGATGATCTATGTGCTGCTGATCTAATTATCTATCCTTCAAGAACCAGGAAGTGGAAAACCACTTGAGCACAATGACTATTTTAATTGTTTAGATCAGGAAATAATAAAATCCATAGATTTTTTTTTTTTTTAAAACAATAGTCAAAAAGTATTTTCAGCACAAGTCCTATTTAATTAAGGGGTTATAACTAACAGCTAACGGGGTCATTTTTGGAGGCACACATCATTACGGCTAAAGGGCTGTGGTGAATGAGATCTGAAGCACAAGGTGTTTACCTTTGAGATATCTTTTAGTATGACGTAGAGAGTGGTATTCTGAGACAGTTTGCAATTGGTTTTCATTTTTTATTATTTAAGGTTTTTGAGTTATTTAGCTTTTTATCAGCGGCAATTCAATTTGCATTTTAAGCAATCTGGTAGCTAGGGTCCAAATTACCCTAGCAACCGTGCATTGATTTGAATAAGAGACTGGATTATGAATAGGAGAGGCCTGACTAGAAAGATGAATAATAAAAAGTAGCATTTGCAGCTTTACAGAGTATTTGTTTTTTTAGAAGGGGGTCAGCGACACCCATTTGAAAGCTGCAAAGTCAGAAGAAAAAGGCAAATAACTATAAAAAATAAATAATGAAGACCAATTGAAAAGTTGCTTAGAATTGGCCAACAGTTACCTTAAAGGTGAACCACCCCTTTAAGACAATTTCCAGTCCAATTCTTTGTTGAACCTCAATTTTCTTTCAACTTCTCCCCCATGAATGCAGACTCTTTTAGGAAGGGAGCAGAAGAAATCTTAGGCTTCCTAAACTGTAACCACTGCCCAGGAAAATATTTTCATTGTGGAGAATTACAGCAGGATATAAGGAAATGAAAAGCCTAAAGGTTCTTAATAAACAGGTGCCTTGTGAGCCCGGGAGAGCTGGAGACACAGCGGGGCTGTTTTTGGAAGTTGGCAAACACGTGTAGGCAAACAAATCCAACCCCAGCACGCTGGCATGCACTGCTATTTTCCAAACATGTATAAAGGAATTGCTGCATTTCACTGCAAATTACTCCCAAGACTTAACGACCCAACGGGGGTCTGTGTTTTCCAAATAAAATCCAAAATACCGTATTTCAATAACGTCAATGAGCGGGGTGGCTTGCACTTTTGCAGTCCCGGTTCATGTGAGTTGCAGGAGTGCATTTTGTGTGGGCTGAAAGAATATTGATTCATTGTATAGGTCATGGGTCACATATTGTTTAAAGGAGAAGTAAAGGTTAACTAAAGAAGTCGGTAGAAATGTTGTACATTATGTTTTGTGCTTCTGTACCAGCCCGAGGCAACCACAGCCCTTTAGCAGTAAAGATCTGTCTCCAAAGATGCCCCAGTAGCTCCCCATCTTCTTTTCTGCTGATTCACTGCACATGCTCTGTGCTGCTGTCACTTACTGAGCTTAGGGACCCACTCACAATATACAGTACACATAGAATAGAAATGTCACAATATAAGGCTGATTAGTAATTAATACAGATAATTACTACATGGCAGCACAGAAACCAGTGCAATTAGCATCAGAATTTAATAATCAGCAAACCTGTAGCATCAGTTTATATTACAGGGGAAGCTCATTTTCTGCTGGATAATTAGTGACGAGCCCTAAGCTTAGCTTCTCAACAGCTGCTCAGAGCCCACTGAGCATGTGAGTGTCACAGACACTTTCCAAGATGGTGACCCCCTGTGACAAGTTTGAAGTCCTGGATCATTGCTGCTATTGACAAGCTGAACCTTTAGCCTCGTGCAATAAGTTCACTATATAAAATATGACATTTTTGACCACATTAATTTTTAGGGTTAAATTCTCCTTTAACTATCATGGGCAACAATCATCATCAGCAAGAAAATTGTTAGTGCCAGCAGCCCTGGATTAGCTGCGAAATTCTGCCTTTTGCCTTCTGGCAATTTTTTTGTGAAACTTCCAGCAAAAATTAGCTGCGGAAAAACATCTCCACAACAAAAAAGTCACCAAGACAAAAATAAAAGTTATATGGAAAAACGCCCATTGCATTTTGACAAAAAAAATCACGATGAGAAAAAATGCCATTGAATTAAATGCATTGGACAAAAAAGTTGCCAAGACGAAAAAAGTTGCCACAAGAAAAAAACGGCCATTAGTGCATTTGGAGCTAGAAAACTGTCGCACAGAAAAAAATGTTGTCACCTATTGACTTCAATGTTTTTTGCAGGGATGCAACGAATCCAGGATTCAGTTGGGGATTCTGCCTTTTTCAGCAGGATTCGGCTGAATCCTTCTGCCTCGCCAAACTAAATTCGAATCCAATTAGGGGCAGGGAGGGAAATCGCCTGACTTTTTATCATAAAACAAGGAAGTAAAACAATTTTCCCCTTCCCACCCCTAATTTGCATATGCAAATTAGGGTTCGGATTCGGTTCGGTATTCCGCCGAATCTTTCGCGAAGGATTCAGGGGTTCGGCCGAATCCAAAATAGTGGATTCGGTGCATCCCTAGTTTTTTTGCAAAATGTTTGCCGTTTCGCATGCCTTTGGAACTAACAGCATGTATTAGAGTCCAGCACCGGGTCGGGAATCCACGGAATATCTGTAAAGTGGTTGGGTTTTGGTCAGAAAATCCAGATTCCCTGATAATGCAGTCAGTCTGCGGGTAATCTTCCTGGGTACCTGGCTATGGCACAGGACTTGGCCCTCCTACCCGCCCTAGTGTTTTAGGCAAATTTTTTGTATTTTTGGTGCTAAATCAGCTCTGGAGTCGCATTAATTTCCAGTTTTGCGGTCCCAAGTCGGAAGGTAAGTTGAACTGTAGATGGTCAGGGTCGGGTAGTGGCTCTGGGTAGGGGGACGTGGTGGGTGCGGGTCGGGTTAGGGGTCAGTGGGTCTGGGTTGGGCATGGATCCTTCTGATTTGACTCCGTTCAGAAAAAGCTTTTCGGCTGAGTAGTGAAACTTCCTCAATAATTATTCGGCAAGTCCACTTACTGTAGATTTACTTCTACTAAATATACCATGACGTGGATGAATGAAAACCTTCATATAGTGTTCTAGCTTGCACTTGTCGTTAATTTATTGGCAATAAACTGCCTTGGTAGCTTTCCTTGTCCTTTAAATGCACACAAAAATGACCGATGAGTAAAAATGCTAAGGAGAACGGCACATGGGTCTTTTTGGACCACCGCTGCCAACTAGGGGAAACCAGAGGTGGACAAGTCCCCTACCCCCGCTCTGCCAGACACCATCCATTATATAACTGAATAAAGTGAATGCTATCCGCCAAAAACTTCTGTGAAATGCTATTATCAGTAAATGCTATTTTTTTTAACAGGATATAAATACAAAAATATAAGTAATGAGTGGAAACCTTCACCCTTCCAAGGTTGATACTCGTAGCCCTAAAGGTTACACTTTGAACATCTCCGGCTAGTGACTAGTTTGGCACGTTGTCTCTATTTTACACTCCGTATATCAGACATGACAAAGTATTTTCCCAAACAACACAGGAGACGCTATCATTTCTGGGAGCTTTACCGCGGGAACCATAAACCGCGCGTTGCAGCATAACAATTTCCGAGGATAAACTATGTGCAGGGAAGAGACAAATGGCCGCACGATGGCTCAGGACGATAGTTATCAGAACAAAGGACAGGCAACATACATTATCGAGTCCTTTCCTGAAAGCAGATAAATATATCATAACTAAGCAATCATTATATACCGGAGACGTTTAGCGGCTGAGAATTCCCTTGCGCTTGTGTCAGGAAGGAATAAGAGTTTCTCCACAACATCAGGAATTAATCTTTACATTTCTTTTTTAGCGCTAAGCAGCATCATGCGACAGACCAACTGCAATCAAGTAGTTAAGCATAATCATTATCATTATTTATGTATCTGCCAGGGGGATATTTAGAGCAATTACTTACTGGGCAACACTCAAGGTTCTATTATTATTGCTAGTGCAGCGGGTTTTATTATATTTTTTAAAATGTTTCATACATAAGAAAAAAAAAACGATTATTCCAATGATGTCACAGAAAAGTAAAGCCCGAAACCGCAGACTACAGCCTTTCTGGTCACTGCCATTGAGATAAATGTGGGATGATTTTAAGGGGGTTATTTACTAAACTGCGAATGCAAAAATCACGCACTGTTACCTGATGTGTTTTGAAAAAAACATGTTTTCCCTTTAATGTAATAGTGCATGGTCAATTTGCACCCATTGGCCAGTTTGTGGCCAGCCTATGAAAATCCAAAATTACTCTCTTTAATGTGCAGTTCCTTAGATGCAAAACCAAGGACTAGTGATGTGCGGATCAGGATTTCCCCAACCAGCACCTGACCCTAACCCGTCCTTCCAGGTTCCTTTTATAGACCCGTGCCGGGCCACCCGATGATGTCACAAAAGGGGCGGGGCGAGCAGGTACAGCGTCTATAAAAGACGAACCCGGAAGTCGGAAGCCGGCATTTGAGGGTGGCGGGCACCCGCCTGGCGAATTTGCGCAACGGACGTAACTACGCAAATTCACTAACGCGCGCATTGTTCTGAACGCTAGACTTCCTTCGCACCTCAGACCAGGAGAAGCGCAATAGAGTAGATAGGGATTTCTTCAAAAAAAGTTACAATTTTTTCTAAGTCCCAAAAAACGCTGGCGTTTTTTCTATATTATGGGTGATAGGCTGAAAAAGATCTAAACATTTTTTGGGGCTCCCCTCCTTCCCCCCTACATTTCCTTACTCATGGCAACTTAACTATACAGTGGGCACATGTGTAGGGCAAAATAAACATTTTATTTGATGTTTTGAAGGTTTCCCAGGCATTTGTAGTGCTGCTACATATTCCTCCATTGAAATTTGAATTTGGCGCCGTATGCAAATTAACCATCGCTATCGTAACTTCGCTTCGCTTAGCGAATCAACACTAGCGCAACTACTCAACCTTACGCTACCCCTGAGCACAACTTCGGATTTTAGTGAATTTGCGGAGCGCTGGCAAAACTACGCCTGGCGAAGTGCGGCAAAGTTACACCTGGCGCAACTACGAATCTTAGTGAATGTCCCACAAAGAATCTTAGGAAAGCAAATCTAAAACCAAAAAAAAAATGGTTCATATTTCAGCAGAAACGCAATTGAATGAACTGATCAAATATGTGCACATGTAAGAGCTTTTACATTTTATGACGAAATTAGAAGTACATCTGGGAAGGCAAATTAGAAGGCACGTTTTATAGTTTTTCATTATGTAGTTGCCTGCTCTATTGCTTTTCGGCAGGTACTGCACCGTGGGAGTGGGTGCACAATACAGTACAATTTATTTAAGGTGCATGATGGGAATGCACAGTTGTTGTTTTTTTTATCATTTTATATAAATTCTACAGCAAACTTATCTGTAGGTTCCGATGCTTAGACTTGATATAAGAGAATTTGCAAGTTACATTACACATCCAGCCCAAGTTGCAGACTAAACTTCTTACTCTTTAAAAAGAGAAAAGACAATATTAAAGGGGTTATTTATTAAAATCCGATTTTTTTCTCATATTTTAAATAAAAAAAAGCTTGACCAAACACCCATCTACAATTTTGCATTATTTATCACAAAAATAACTCAAATTAGTCAGATTGGGGGAAAAACTTGATAAAATTGAGTGAAAATCCGAATTTTCCCCCCAATCGCTTGATTTTTTTGGGGTTTTTGCCCAAAATCCCCATATTTTTCAGATGATCGAGCTAAAGCCAGCGCAAACCACGATATCTTCAAATTGGGATAGGGACATCTCCCATTGACTTATGCATGACCTCGACAGGTCTAAGATGCTGGATTTCCAGATTCTGACATTTCCGAAAAATTCATGATTTTTTTTAAAGTCTGATTTTATTAAAAAAATAACTAATTTTTCATGATTTTTGCATTCAGAGTTTAGTAAATAACCCCTAAGTATGTTATAGAATGGTTAATTCTAAGCTACTTTTCAATTGGTCTTCATTATTTATTTTTTATATTTCTTTTTTGTGTGCTGTAGTCTTCTGACTCTTTCCAGCTTTCAAATGAGGGTCACTGACCCCATCTAAAAACCAAATGCTCTTTAAGGCTACAGATGTATTGTTACTGTTACTCTTCATTACTCCTCTTTCTATTCAGGCCTCTCCTATTCATATTCCAGTCTCTTATTCAAATCAATGCATTGTTGCTAGGGTAATTTGGACCCTAGCAACCAGACTGTTTAAATTGCAAATTGGAGAGGTACTGAAAAGCTAAAAAACTCAAAAACCAAAAATAATAAAAAATGAAAACCAATTGCAAATAGTCTCAGAAAATCACTCTCTACAACCTACTAAGGGGGTTATTAACTAAACTCCAGGAAAATCATGAAAAATTTGTGATTTTCTTTTTTATAAAATCACACATTTTTCGGAATTTATTAAACCCAGAGGATGGAAAAGCCGAATCTGAAAATCCAGCACCTTAGACCTGTCGAGGTTGCATATAATAGAGTCCTGCGCGGGTCCATTTTTTAGAACCCGTACCCGCAACCTGCAACTCAGACCCGCAACCCGCATTCTAACCTGCTAACCGACCCACAGGTACCTTATCCGCAACCCGGACCCACGACTCGCTGATCATCAAGAATCAGGAAGAGCTGTCATTGTAAACCGGAAGTGACATCATCGGAAGTAGACGTGATCAGGAAAAAAATAGTAAAACAGGAAGTGCTGTCATTGTAAACCGGAAGTGACATCATTGGAAGTAGACGTGATTAGGGAAAAAAACTCTTTTGAGAAGACCCGCGGCCTGACGCGTGACCCGCAAACCTGCAGAACCACGCCCAGAACCTCTACCCACAACCCACAGGTTTTTGCGGGTACCCGACCCTCTTTAGGAATGTAGCATATAAGTCAATGGGAGAAGCCCCAATGATTTTTTGATGTGCGCTGGGTTAATACCCCGTCGTTTTCAGAGTTTTCAAGGAGAAAAATCATGAAAATCAGATGAAAAAATCAGATTTTTTTTTACTGCAAAGCAAATTTTCAGGAAAATGGAATAATTAAGCAAAAAAAAAAAAATGGAGCGGATTTGACCGGAGTTTGTAGCAGATAATATTGAGATAAATTCGGACTTTGATAAATAACCCCCTAAAAGTTAATTTAAAGGTGAACAACCCCTATAATGAAATAAATATCCAATCATATCTACAAAGTGATGTATAAGTAATCTATTAAAATAAAATATACAGTGTAACAGTTCTGCAATGCTGAGCATTTACAACACAATTTACTTTGTGCAAAACACCTACGTAAAACTCAATAAAAACACCTCTGATTTTAAAAACAACTTCTGGTTCAAACACTCGCATTAGGCATTCAAACAAAAGAATACTGTAGCTACCTGCTTAAAACTCAAGCCACCACAACAGAAACGAGTTGCGGAACAAAACATCGAGTCCGCAGGATGATACGAAATTTCCTTTCTGTGTGGATCACAGCAGGCTGTCACCTTTAGCGCAACTCATTAAACCAATGTTGCATCTTCTTTGTTTAATTGTAATCATTTTAATTGAAGCTTAATCTTCCAAAATATTTGGAATATTTTTAATTGACATTTGCAGTAATTAATTGGTAAGCATTACGGCTTTGTCGGAAGAATTTAAAAAACGAAATCTGACGTTGAAATTGGCTCTCGACGGCGGCGAGGTTCCTGCTGGGAGCATTTTATAATTTCGGCTGATCATAGGTGGGGGCGAAAACGATGGACCCTCTCTTACAGTCATGAATTACATTACTAATGCATTCCATTACCACCACGTAAATGTCATGTTAATTTCTGATCATCATCAAACCAGACAATGGGTCCCTCACTGGCAACAAGCCAATTAGCTATGTTAGAGAGGAAAAAAAAAAATATTCTGCCAATTATAGAATTTCAACTGGGGTTAAGGACGGAAGAGAAAAGCTGAACAAGGGGATTGAAAGCTCTTCGTGGCAAAAAAAAAATTTAAGTTGACGCTTTTTCTGTGTTTTTTCTCCATGTTTCACAATCTGATAGGCACCTGACAAGTCTCATATTTCTTTATTACATCTTCCCCCTTCTTTCATAACCTGGGCCAGATCAGCATTTCCATTGAGTGGATATAAGAAAGGATAGGACAATGAATGGCAGGCAAAAATTAAGTTTATTAAATTGTTTTAAAAAAAATTACTTTTCTGCTGAAGTTTGAGAGTCAAAGGTTTGCGGAGTTGTGCGATTTTTCTGCTCGGCTGACGATTTACAATTCTGGACACTAAATGGGCCATTATTTTCATTCGAAAGTTTAAATGAGATTAAGGATGATCAAATGCTTATAGGAAGGGGTTTTTTAAAAATACCCAGAGGGCTAGAGAAATGAAGGGTCATTTATAACAATATTATGGGAGCAAGCGATATGTAACACAGAAATGTATTCAAATAACTGCTTCCCTGGGAGATGCTCGGAGCAGCTCGACAAACTTAACATGTTAAATGCTCGCCTATCATTTTAATTTTTTTAGCTGCTTTTTAGTCCATTTATCAGTCAAGCGTGGTTATTTTCAATTTCAGATGTACAGAGGACAATCTTCCTTACACCAAATTGAAGTAGGAGTAATTTATTTTACTTTTTTTTTTTTTTTTTTTTTTTAAAAACGCTGTCAAAATATATTTTGTCGGACTTGGAAAATGTACCGACGCATTTACAGACCCTGCTTGACCCGTGGCCGCAGTTAATTTGCGGAGTCTTATTGTTTTGCTCTTGAACACTTTTATTTCGATGAGAAATTAAAAATACGAACAGCTAACGGCATCTGCAATAAGAATTATCCTCGGCGAGTAAGACAGCTATTAAATACGAGAGAGAGAGACTGGAATGCGTGGTCTGTGTATCTGTGCCATAATTAGTGGTGCATCTCATGGTCTTGCTCAGTTGGATCCCTTAAATTAATATGAGCAAGTAAAACTGTTCAAATGCAGCTTTCCCAAATCACTAACTCACTGTAATGATAGATTAATGGCTTACTCTACAATAGTTATGTTGTAGAAATATTACCATTTACCTTAAAGGCTTATTGCTATTGCACAAAATTAGTTTAAAGCACCTATTTGGGAGGGGAAAAAAAAAATAAAAAAAATAAAACAATGGAAAAACCTAAAATTTATTGGCATCACTTAGCAAATCGGTAAGCTGTAATAATGGCTTAGAAATAGCATTTTTATGTCAGTGTATGATCTGAAATGCCGCTGAAATATGGAGAATCAATGCAAGCCTGTGCACCCGCTTGCAGTTGTTGCGATGGGTTATGGCACTTAAAATTTACTCAAATAAAAATCAATAGATGCTTTTTTTTTTTTTAAAAAGGAAAATATGAACAGTTTATGGTTGGCAGCGTAGCCTAGTGGTTCTTTTGGAAGCTGAAACAGGTTTCTATCTTGTGGCCTTAACATAATACTAGTGTAAAGCCGGCGAAACCTGGTCAACAATGGCTACCAACTCCAGACCAAGTAAGCAGCATATTAGTCGGAAGGTAGGTGCGCATGTGCAGAAGGGGAGGGAGCACTGGAGTGGAGAGAGCGCTGGAAGGGAGCAGGTCTGGGCCAGCAGGGCCCAATGGGGTTTTTAGCAGCCCAGTCCGACCCTGCCAGTCTTAGATACACCTGAAGGGGCACCTAATCTTGCTGAATTGCTGATAGACTTGCAACAGTATTGCCATAGTTCATAATAGTTTAGAAAAAACAGTCTTTCATATCAATTTTGACTCTTCATTGCTACCTTAAATTATTCACAACGTTAGCAAATCAGTTGCATGGTTATGAATATCTTAACAAATACTTGCAATTTAAAGGGGATTGGCAAGTCTAAGGCAGACCCCTTGTTAAAGGAGAAGGAAAGGCTAAAACGAAGTAAGCAATGAAATGCATTTTTCAAAAGAGCAAGCAGACTTTCTTAAATTAAATTTTGAAATCTGACATGGGGCTAGACATACTGTCAGTTTACCAGCTGCCCCCGGTCATGTGACTTGTGCTCTGATAAACTTCAGTCACTCTTTACTGCTGTACTGCAAATTGGAGTGATATCACCCCGTCCCTTCCCCCTCCCCCAGCAGCCTAACAACAGAACAATGGGAAGGTAACCAGATAGCAGCTCCCTAACACAAGATAACAGCTTCCTGGTAGATCTAAGAACAGCACTCAATAGTAAAAGCCATGCCCCACTAAGACACATTCAGTTACATTAAGTAGGAGAAATAACAGCCTGCCAGAAAGTAGTTCCATCCTAAAGTGCAGGCACAAGTCACATGACTGGGGGCAGCTGTGAAACTGACAATATGTCTAGCCCCATGTCAGATTTCAAAATTGATTATAAAAAAATCTGTTTGCTCTTTTGAGAATTGCATTTCAGTGCAGAAGTCTGCTGGAGCAGCACTATTAAAGGAAAACTATACCCCCCAAACAATGTAGGTCTCTATTAAAAGATACTGAGTAAAACAGCTCATGTGTAAAACCCTGCTTCATGTAAATGAACCATTATCATAATAATATACTTTTTTTAGTAGTATGTGCCATTGGGTAATCATAAATAGAAAATTGCCATTTTAAATAATAAGGGCCGCCCCCTGAGATCGTACGATTCACTGTGCACACATACAAACCACATGTAAGGTCACATGAGCCAATTAACAGACAGAGTTCTGCCTTTTGCTTCCTCACTTCTTCCTGTTACAGTTAGAGTTGTAGTATTTCTGGTCAGGTGATCTCTGAGGCAGCACAGATAGAGTCACGAAATGGTGGTTCAAGGCAAGAGATGTAAAAGGACAATATTTATGTAAATATATATTCCAGTTTGGTAAGATTCTTTAATATGTCATTCAATTTGATATAAACTATCTGTTGGTTAAGTATTCATTTTGGGGGTATAGTTTTCCTTTAACTGATGCGTTTTGAAAAAAACATGGTTTCCCATGACAGTATCCCTTTAAAATAGGGTACGAAATTCTTCTAAAAAATATTTTGTTTTCTATTGTAGAAGGTAAATGCTTATATGAAGAACTGTGTCTTGGCTGGCACAATCCAAATGTAAAATTAAAGCACCGTGATATTCTTGCTGCAGTATTTCTGACTAACTCACAGCGGTGAATTAAGTGACATTGGCCCGTATGAGTCTTTTAATAAAGACCACAAGATCGTCATTAAACCTATCCTCCAGTTAATGCAAAGTGGCCCCTTAAAAATGGAACATTCTTCATCTTCATCTCAAGAACGAAGCACTTCCAGTAAGTTTTCCTTTAGTGGCGAGACTGAACTCATCAGGAAGATGTAATTGAAACCAAAGCATGTTATTTCCTCGAGGTGCAGGGAAATAGATCAGCGGTGAAGCATCTTGCTTAAGAGCACTTACGTTAACATGCAGAGATGTGTTAGAGATTACATTAGCGAGAGGCAACCAGGTCCCTTCTCTTATTTCTTAATGCCACCTGCAGTTCTACAGTCAGCATGACCTGCTTCTAGGGATGCACCGAATCCACTATTTTGGATTCGACCAAACCCCCGAATCCTTGGCAAAAGATTCGGCCGAATACCGAAGTAAGGATGGGAAGGGGGAAACATTTTTTACTTCCTTGTTTTGTCACAAAAAGTCAGACAACTTCCCTCCCCGCTCCTAATTTGCATATGCAAATTAGGATTCGGATTCGGTTTGGCGGGGCAGAAGGATTCGGCCGAATCCGAATCCTGTTGAAAAAGGCAGAATGCTGTCCGAATCCCGAACCGAATCCTGGATTCGGTGCATCCCTACCTGCTTCAGAATGGGCCAGAACTTTACCAGGGAAATCGGTAAATCTCACATTTACGGTGATTCTATATTTTTATTTTTTTTTTAAAATTCAACCACAAAGCAAAGATGCAATTTAAGGCATATTCCTGAAACTTGCTAAGGCTTGGCTAGCAAAAATGTTGCATTTATTGGGCAGGATAGTGCCAGGGTTATCAATGTTTATAGTAGTGATGTGCAGGTCGAGATTTCCGCCAACCCGCACTCAACCCTAACCCGCCCTCCCTTAGCCTACACTTCCATGTTGCTTTTATAGACCCGCCCTGCCGATGACATCACAAAAGGGGCGGGGCTAGCAAGCACAGCATCTATAAAAGACTAACCCGGAAGTCGGAAGCCAGCATTTGATGGTGGCGGGCGGGGAGAACAGGAGAAGAGCTCAACCCGCACCCTCCCGAACCCGCGACGAAGCGTGCGACTCACAGATCCCACAGGTATCGGGTCAGCCCACAGTTTATAGGCCTAACAATGGCGAAAAAATTAGTCCAGCACCCACTGTTTAGGATAAAACGGCCTTTATTGGACCAAGGGCATTACAGCCCTTGGTCCAATAAAGGCCGTTTTATCCTAAACAGTGGGTGCTGGACTAATTTTTTCGCCAGTATTGCCAGTGGGAAGTGGCCATTGGAGGACATGCATCCAGCCAAAGAAGGGAGTTGAAGTTGTGCTGACTACTAATCTGCTATTATAGGCCTAACAATAACAGATATTGTGACTGGAGTGCACTAGTTTCAAGACTGCCACCAAATTTTCCTATGTACTGTATGAGAAAGATTTTTTGAATTTTTTTTTATGGTCAAAACTGTCAAATTCAAGTTATTTAAAAAAAATTCTAATTTGACTTTTGAGATTTACCATACTCTGGCCCTTTAAGAATTCAAATTCGACTATTTGCCACCAAAAACCTGCCAAATTACTGTATAAGTCAATTGGAGAGGTGCAGTGAGCAATCTGGACTTGTTTGTTGCCTTCCTGACATTCAAGGGGTTTTTTTCAGAGAAAAAAATCGAATCGAGTTTGATCGAAAATAATTAAGAGTTGGTTAAATATGTCAGAGTTTAAGATATTATATTTTTATCTTAAATTACCACCCAGTTGAATTCCGAGTATATTCGAATTTATGGGCGTTTTAAAAAAACTCACCTGCATTCGAAATTCAACCCTTGATAAATGTGCCTCCCCATGTTACACAACATTTTGAAGAGATCATCTTAAGACCGAGTCGGCAGCTTATTGGCCCGTGTGCGGGGCCATCCGATGGGCGTCCCTGATCAATATCTGTCCGAAAGTGGCGATCGTGCATGGTAAAAAATCCCGTTGGATCGCGGCTGCATCTGTTCGTTGATGTGGTCCCGTGATCCGACCGCCCGTATTGCCTCCATTCTAAACCGATCGTTGGGCCCTAGGGCCCACGATCGTATCAGACCGATATCACCAACCTCAATGTGGGCATATTGGGGAGAGATCACCAAACGAGCGGATCCCCCTGTGTATGGCCACCTTTATCCTCCTTAGGCTTATGAGACATTAGTGGGTCACTAACTAACATTTTAAATGTTATCCAAGACATAAACATAGTTTTTGATGCATCTGCAGAAGCAAGCTATATACAAACTATTTTTAGCAGATTTGGGGTAAGATAAATCTTTACACATTCGAGTTTTTATTTTTCCATGAAAAATTCAAGTTTTCCCCCTAAAAACCTCAACCGGAAAAAAAAAATCAAGGTTTAATAAATGGGCCCCATAGTGTAACAAGAAGGATAAATCATTGCACAGTTGGCAGTTGGGAGGTAAATTATCACAGATCAGATTCAACAGGGATAACATGTTTAAACAATTCTGCTATTCCATTTAACTTACAGTGATAAATCTAGAAAAGTGAGACTTATTCATTTTCTAATATAGAGGAGTTTTAATAACATGACTTACCTTCGTCAGTGTGGGCATTACACCAGCTTCCCGCTTACTCAGACCAACAATGGGAACCTTCACCATCACAGACCTGCTTGCCGGCCAACCAAAAGTACATTAAAAACCCAAACCTATGTGAAAAAAATGCAAATATAACTGTTACTTTTTTCTTTATTTTTTGATAGCCCTTATCCCCTCCAGTGTCTATACAATGATATGAGAGTGAACATTATATTGTCTCACCACTGAATATATTCTTATTCATGGAACAGGTATAGGATCAGTTATCTGGAAAATTAAGGTCGTCTCCCATAGACCCCATTTTTATCCCATTTTATCCAAATAATCCAATTTTTAAAAAATGATTTCGTTTTTCTCTGTTATAATAAAACAGTATTTTGTACTTGATCCCAACTAAGATATAATTAATCCTTATTGGAAGCAGAACCAGCCTATTGGGTTTATTTAATATTTACATGATTTTCTAGTAGACAAAGTATGACGTTCCAAATTACACAAAGATCCATTATCCGGAAAACCCCAGGTCCTGAGCATTCTGGATAACAGGTCCCATTACTGAATAAAATTTTAAAAAGTTATAACAAGCAGCACCCCTAATTCTCAGAAATACCCTTTTTGTATTTTAATCAGAAGGGAAGCAATAATGCAATACCCACTCTGTAAGAGCACACTTTTACTTATACCTTGTGATTTTTTCAGCAAAATGTTGGAAATAACTATATTGATTTCTCCTTTCTAGCAGCATTTACTTTTTACCGCCTCAAAAAGAAAGCTGATGAAAAATACATGCATGTATACAGAACGGGGCAGATTTATCAGGGGTCGATTGGAAATTCGAAGTGAAGAAGAATAAAGAAATCGAATTTCAAGCTATTTTTGTGTACTACGACTAGGGAATAGTCCAAAGTCGATTCAAATTTGGAAAAATTTCGAAAATCGAAATTTATCATGTACTCTCTCTTTAAAACTTCGACTTGCACCATTCACTGACTAAAACTTGCCGAATTGCTGTTTTAGCCAATGGGGACCTTCTACAACCATTTTCTAATTCTTTACACATCAGTAAAATCATTTGATCGTACGCTAAAATCGTTCGAATTGTTCGATTCGAACGATTTGATCGAACGATTTTACTTCGATCGCAGGATGTCCAAATTCTAGGAAAAATACTTCGACTTCGATATTCGAAGTCGAAGTATTTCAATTCGATGGTCGAATTTCGAAGTATTTTACACTTCGAAATTCAACCCTTGATAAATCTGCCCCTAAGCATTTTTATTTTTTTTTAAATACTTTGAATCGAATTCGATCTTACTTCGATTCAAACGATTGAATGCAGCCTATTCACCCACAAAAAAAACTTTTTTTAAATACATTTCAGTTGGTCTTCTTTTATTCGAATTTCGAAGTTATGGGAGTTAAAAAAAAACTCCCATTACTTCGAAATTCGACCCTTGATAAATCTGCCCCAATGTGTATTTGTCATTAGTGTGCTCTTTTTTTCATGGCATGGTAGCTCTGCATCTAGAAAAAAAAGACGTAATTTATGCACTGAAATAAGAAAAAACAATTGCTCAACACTCTGAGAAAGGGTGAATTCTAGGGACTAGGCAGTGATGCTTAAAGAGAAAAAATCATAGACAGATATATAAAGAGATACAGGTATGGGATCCGTTATCCGGAAAGCTCCAAATTACAGGAAGGCCGTCTCCCATAGATTCCATTTTATCCAAATAATCCACATTTTTAAAACTTATTTCCTTTTTCTGTGTAATAATAAAACAGTAGCTTGTACTTGACCCCAACTAAGATATAATTAATCCTTATTGGAAGCAAAACCAGCCTATTGGGTTTATTTAGAGGCACATTCATCAAGGGTCGAATTTCGAATTCATGGGTGTTTTTTTTTTTAAAACTCCCATAAATTCGACCAATAGAAACGTATTGATAAAATCGTATCTTCTAAACTTGGACGAATTGAATCGACCGGAAAGCTTGTATCGAATTCGATTTGAATTATAAAAACTCAATTTGAATTTATACTTAATTTGAATTAATCCTTATTGGAAGCAAAAACCAGCCTATTTGGGTTTTTTTAGAGTTTATTTAGAGGCATATTCATCAAGGGTCGAACTTCGAATTCGACCAATAGAAATGTATTGATAAAATTGAATTTTCTAAACTCGGATGAATTGAATTGACCCGAAAGCTCGTATCGAATTCAATTTGAATTAGAAAAACTCAATTCATAAAACTCGATTCGAGTTTTTTCTCCGAAAAAAACTTGAATGTCAGGAAGGCTGCAAACATCACCCAATTGATCCCTGGACCACTCCCACTGACTTATACAGTAATTCGGCAGGTTTTAGGTTGTGAATAGTCAAATTCAAGTTCTTAAAGGGCCAGAGTGTGATAAATCTTTAGAATTACCTTTACTAGATTACCTGGATGAATGAAAAACTTCATAGTCATAGTACCTATGTAAAGATGACTAGTGCAAGTAAGACAGCTAAAGAAGCGTAGCAGATATTTTAGGTGTGTCACCCCCAATAATAAATGTACCCCAAGCTCCCCTAAGGCAAATTAAAACTCAAATCAAGTTTGGATAATTCATAATTGGAATTTAAGAGTTTTGACCAAAAAAAATTCAAAATTTTCTAGTAGACAAGATCCAAATTATGGAAAAACCCCTTATGTGGAAAAGCCAGAGCATTCTGGTTAACAGGTCCCATACCTGTATAACACACTATAAGGGCAGTTCACATTTAGGGGCAGATTTATCAAGGGTTGACTTTCGAATTAAAAAAAACTAGAAATTCTTATAAACAAATGACCAACCGAAATTTATTTTAAAAAATCTTACGTCTTTTTTCGGACGAATAGGCAGTTTTCGTTCGAATTCGAATCGCACAAAATCAAAGTAACATCATATTTGTTCAAATTCGATTCGAAGTGTTTTCTAAAAAAAAAACTTTGATTTCTCAAAGTCCACCAATTGACTCCAAATAGGTTCTAGGAGGTCCCCCATAGGCTAAAACATGGCGAATGGTCAAAGTCAAAGTTTTACATTTTCGAATTCAAATCAAATTTACTAAAATTACCTCGAAATTCGAATTTAAAAATTTGAATTTTCACTTCGACTCTTGATAAATCTGCTCCTTAGTGTGTAAAGCCAGTTTGTTAAAGCGATGGATTGTCGCCTCATCTGCCATTTACGTGATTGATTAAATCAGACACAATCAGCCCTCAAGCCAACAATCCCATCCCCATGGGGATCATCCACAATAAACTGTATACAAGATTTTCAATGGAAAGTTGCATCAACTTAAATTCAGGCCTGTATATCATCAGGCTAAAGTCAAAGTGCCTTATCTACTAAGTAGCTGTCACATTTATAGCTGTCAATCTGTATGATATAAGTTCCCTTTAACATGTAAATTGATAGAGCAGTGCAGCTTACTCTTTTACTACCATAGGGAAACAATACCCCTGAGCAGTACAAGTCTCTATTAATAAACATATCCCATGCTAAGTGCAAATGGGCTGAGAATCATTGGTGGTGGCGTGATCTCCAGTAATCTTGCGTGGAGGGCCCCTTTAAAGGGATACGGTCATGGGAAAACATGTTTTTTTCAAAACGCATCAGTTAATAGTGCTGCTCCAGCAGGGGTGGCTAAAACGCACTCCTAGTAACTTCCAACACAGAAATTAGGCTCTTCTAGTGCAGACAGTGCAATTGCTCTCTCTCTGCACTAGCAACAAGGACCCCCGGACCTTAAAATGTGAGTCCCGGCAAATACTTAAACGGGAACTCCGGCTTCCAAACCAAAATTTGATAAAGAGGCCCACATAACACAGAAACCCCTAATATTCCCATCACAGTTACCTGTTCAAAAGTATGAATAAATGCCATTCTCTATGCTGAAATCCAGCTGTTTAAAAGTTCTTCTCTTTCTGCATCATTTGAAATCCTGGCAGGAAGGAGGGACTAAACACTGATGTTACAAATTGTAACAACTTCTCTACAGCTTACAGACAGCATGCAGGAACTATATAACCCACAATGCATTGCACTATGATGTTCCTTTTCTTATTGAAATCACATGTGCAGGGAATTGTGGGGTTTGGAGGATGCAGGCTGAGGACAGATGGCTGTTGATACAAAGTAACAGTAGTCAGCCAGCTCAGCAAAGTAGTCAGACAAATCAGCAGGAGAGCAGTGGGCTAGGCTTGGGCTTAGTATTGACTTACCCGATACCCCGGCCCAGTGCTCCTATCAGCAGAAAATTGCACCAGCCCGGGGGTTATACCAGTGAGCACCACAGAGTGTTTCTCTTCCATCCTCTACTCTCTTTGCGCTACTGCACATGCGCAGTAGAATGAAAAGCCGAACTTTAACTAAAAAGTCGGCTATTTTGTTCAACTGCACATGCGTTTGCCCCGGGAAATTTGAAGAAAGAAGAAGACGGAAGAAGATCACTCCATGGCGCTCACTGGTATAACCCCCGGTTTCAGGTAAGTAAATACAATCACTTGGGGGTGCCTAACATTTGGCACCCCCAAGTGCAGGATGACTTTCCTTCTCCTTTAAAAATCATGAAAAGTCTGCATATTTTTTAATTGATTGCAAAGTTGCTAGAATTTATGTATACTTTTCAAAAAGCTCAAGTTCTTTTTGTGCGGAGTTCCCCTTTAAAAAACTACACAAAATAAATAATGAAGACCAATTGAAAAGTTGGCTAGAATTAGCCATTCTATAACACACTAAAAGTTCACTTAAAGGTGAACCGCCTTTTATCAGTTATCCCCAACCCTTTGAACCTGTGAGCAACATTCAGAAGTAAAAGGAGTTGGGGAGCAACACAAGCATGAACAATGTTCTCGGGGTGCCAAATAAGTGCTGTGATTGGCCATTTGGTAGCCCCTAGGTGGACTGTCAATCTACTTGAGGCTCTGTTTGGCAGAATATGTGGTTTTTATGCAATTAAAAACTTGTCTCCAAGTCAGTAATTCAAAAATAAGTGCTTGGTTTGAGGCCGCCGGGAGCAACATCCAAGGGTTTGGGGAGCAACATGTTGCTTACAAGCTACTGGTTGGGGATCACTGCTCTAAGGTATGAAGATCCAAATTACAGAAAGATCCATTATCCGAATAACCCCAGGTCCTAGGCATTCTCGATAACAGGTCCCATACATGTATATGTTATAAAAGAAACCGCCGTACAGTTTCCCTTTTATTTGTATCACGCAGGCACGCCTGAGAAAAAGTGATTTGTGGGCAGAGCATGTGCTGCTATTAGCTGGTACTAATCTAGGAAAGCGGCATTATATGGATGTTGCCTTGGCGGCAATAATCGGCAAGTGATAAGCGCGCGGCTACAAACATCTGATGTAAACAGGAGAAAGACAAAACAACAAGAGCGTTTCATCAGTCAAGACAATGGGAGCCGCTTTGTTATTGTAAGCAATTAGACAGCTGAATGGAGCACATCAGGTACTGGAATGAGACGGAACACATCAAAGCCGGCAGAACACAATAAGATACAATGTTACGGAGGCATCAAAATAAATTGGACTTTATATAACTAATGGCTACTTGCGCTGACACGTACACTGATTCAATTCTTTATGATTCAATTTGACGGCTGCTGTGCATAAGTATAAGGAGCTGAGCGGATCAGTTGGCTTTTCTATCACAGGCTTCTGCTCAGAGACAATCTGTGGGTTCTGGCAAATGTCAGAGGGGCTGCGATAATTTGCCATAATCAGTATTTATTAGGCTGCTGGGGGGCTGTTTGGGCCTCTGTCTACCTGAAATGCCAGGTCTTGTTTGAATTCTCTGTCCAGCTGCCAGACATGTAAGAACTTTAAATAATTAGCTATGTGTTTGTCTACTAATACTAAGGATGCAGCGAATCCAGGATTCGATTTGGGATTCGGCCTTTTTCAGCTGGATTCGGATTCAGCCTAATTCTTGTGCCTGGCCGAACCGAATCTGCAAATTAGGGGCAGGTTGGGAAATCACGTGACTTTTCGTTACAAAAGAAGAATTTTTTCCTTTGCATATGCAAATTAGGATCCGGATTCGGTATTTGTAATCTTTCACCAAGGATTCGGGGATTCGCAGAATCCCAAATATTGGATTTGGTGCATCCCTAACTAATACCTGCAGGGCCGCGTCGCACAGGCGCCCAAGGAAAGCCAGTGTACGATGTGCCGGCTTATCCCGAGTGCACATGCGCAAGGTGGCACTCGCATGCGCAAGAAAGACGGTGTTTTTTTTACTTCTTTTGTGATCCTGCTGTTCTTTTTTAAAAACGCAACGTAAAAACGCAGCAAAAACGCCACGTCTGGCCTTACCCTTAAGGAAAAGGAAAGTAGCAAGGCAGTTTATTGCCAATGGATTAGCCACAATAGTACAAGCTATAACACTATATTTATTCTGTAGAATGCTTTAACATACCTGAGTAAACAGCTCTAGAAGCTCTCTGTTTGTTTAGAATAGGAGCTGCAATATTAGCCTTGTGTGACATCACTTCCTGCCTGGGTCTCTCCCTGCTTTCTCATAGCTGTGGGCTCAGATTACAGCAGGGAGGGGAGGAGGGAGGGAGGGAGGGAGAGAGGAGCAAACTGAGCATGCTCACGCCCAGGGCAAGGAGGTTTAAGCTGAAAACAGGAAGTCTGATACAGAAGCCCATGTGTACACAATAGAAGGAAAGAAATGTGGTGTTTCTTTTGAGGGTTTACTAGTGTATTTATATACACCTTTCTGATAAAGCTTACTTACTTTTAACCCTTCCTGTGTGCGGTCTTTGTTGGTGTTAAAGGGAAAGTGTACCATTCATTTTTAGAAAAACAGAGTACTCTAAGGCACTTTGGTTTGGACTATTTTTATGATTTTTGGATTGTCATGCTATATGAAAGTAACATATGGATTCCATTTGGCAGCAAGGGTAAAGGATTGTGTGGCTTGCAACATGATACGATTCAAAGTTCCACAGTGGATAACAATAAGAATCACCAAGGAGAGGATCCATTGAGTCTGCACCGCTGCATAATCAGGGGACCGGCTACCATCCAATCAACAGGCTTATCAGGAAAAAAAGCACAATTCCCAGGGTGGCAAAACCATACCTCCCAACATTTGGAAACAGAAAAAGGGAAAAAGATGTTAATTTTTGTGGCCACGCCCCCAAACTTTCCGTGTTCATTTTACAAAATTTAGCAGGTTATGAAAGTTTGAAACTTTTTCTGGCTGTCCAGTGCAGGAGATCAAAGAGAAAGTCGGGACATTTCATTAACAACCCTGGACTGTGTGTTGAGCAGTCAGAATCGCGACTGTCCCTCAAAAAATAGACAAATACAAGATTCCTCTGCACTCAACCCATTATCAATATATTTAAGACAGAGACATTTTGTGCATACTGCTACTGAAAAATGCCTTACCCTTTAAACAAAACAGGGATTGTTTGTCCATATATTGCAATATATTTAAGCTGGCCAACTACGTCAAAGTCATCCCATATCTGGCCAGTCCTATGCTCAATTTTCATTTGATTCATTAAGAATTCTATGGTTTCATTATACATTTTATAAAAGGGACGAATGCGTTTTACCTGCAACTTACTAGCTGCTTTCAAAGTAAAACTCCCAAACTTGGCTGCCCTTTTATTAGACACCAGTGGGATCACCTGACTATAGTTGGAGGGGGTGGGAGCTACAACATGGAGCTGGTCACTGCTCTTGTAGAACTATAACAAACAAGGGAAAGTTGTGCTCACCACTAGTTTTTAAAATCATTAGGCGGGGGTGCAATGAGGGTGTGACCACAAAATACATATAGACAACTACAAGATTCCTCTGCACTCAACCCATTATCAATATATTTAAGACTGGCCAGATATGGGATGACTTTGACGTAGTTGACCAGCTTAAATATATTGCAATATATGGACAAACAATCCCTGTTTTGTTTAAAGGGTAAGGCATTTTTCAGTAGCAGTATGCACAAAATGTCTCTGTCTTAAATATATTGATAATGGGTTGAGTGCAGAGGAATCTTGTATTTGTCTATATGTATTTTGTGGTCACACCCTCATTGCACCCCCGCCTAATGATTTTAAAAACTAGTGGTGAGCACAACTTTCCCTTGTTTGTTATAGTTCTACAAGAGCAGTGACCAGCTCCATGTTGTAGCTCCCACCCCCTCCAACTATAGTCAGGTGATCCCACTGGTGTCTAATAAAAGGGCAGCCAAGTTTGGGAGTTTTACTTTGAAAGCAGCTAGTAAGTTGCAGGTAAAACGCATTCGTCCCTTTTATAAAATGTATAATGAAACCATAGAATTCTTAATGAATCAGATGAAAATTGAGCATAGGACTGGCCAGATATGGGATGACTTTGACGTAGTTGGCCAGCTTAAATATATTGCAATATATGGACAAACAATCCCTGTTTTGTTTAAAGGGTAAGGCATTTTTCAGTAGCAGTATGCACAAAATGTCTCTGCATCAAAAAATAGGACAGTATGGAAAACAATTTCTGCATCCTGTGGGTTGGGGGTCCTAGGGAAGCCACTTATCAGGTGCTTAGTACAGAGATAGGGTCCCAATGAAGATGTGTATGTCCATAACTAGCAAATCTATAGAACAACATAAGGCTAAGAGTAGATGGAGTGTTGGCTCTGCTGCTCTTAAGGCTAGGGTCACACAACAGAGTAGAGAAAAGCAGGCCGAAAATCCGCTGGCCCTCTTATGCTGTGTATTCCAGTGCTGAAATGAGAGATTTTGCACTGAAATCTGCCTTGCCTGTAGAAGAGAAGTGGAGCCGTGGGTCAGCAGTAGGGGTGCATCAAATCCAGGATTTGGTTCGGGATTCGGCCTTTTTCAGCAGGATTCGGATTCAGCCGTATCCTTCTGCTCCGCTGAACCGAATCCGAATTTGCATATGCTATATATGCTGCATATGCTAGCGATCATTCGCACTCTATTGCCAGGCGAATTTTCGCTCTTTCGCGAATGGACGTAACTCCGCAAATTCACCAAGATGCGGATTTTACTGAACGTTACCTGTTCCACCAGACTTGCCTTCGCCAGCTCAGACCAGACGAAGCGCATTGGAGTCCCAAAAAACGCTGGCTCACGTGTAGGGCATTATAACAACTCAATTTTGTTTATTAAGGTTCCCTGGACTTGTGTAATGTAATGTAGTTGCTGCAACATATACGTCCATGTAACTTTATCATTTCCCGCCGTAAGCCAAAGTAACGCTATTGAAATTCGCCAGCATTCAGCGCCCTGGACGCAACTTCGCATTTTAGTGAATTAGTGTTGCATACCTCCCAACATTTTGGAATTAAAAAGAGGGACAAAAATGTTTTCTGCATGTAGTGCGGCAATTTTTTGACCACACCCATTTTTGTGGCCACACCCTGTAATTACCATGTTCATTATACAAATTTGAAAATATTTCTCCTTATCTTAACTGTTAAAATTACTTATTTTCTTATCTCAAAATTGTTACAAAGTATCTTAGTTGCACCTGTTAGCTGTACTGGCCTCTGCCAAAAGCCAATTAAGTTAGAAACTTTGTTTCTTTTTCTGGCTGTTCAGTGCAGAGAAAAGAGGGACTTTCCAGTACAAATGAGGGACCTCAGGTTGAGATGTCAAAAGAGGGACTGTCCCTCTGAAAAAGGGACAGTTGGCAGGTGTGGTGTTGTCCTAGCAAATTTACGCCTTACGAAGTGTTGCGATGGCTGCAAAGCCGTCGCTGGCAAATTTTCGTCGGTTAGGGAATTTGCCCGATAGACTGACTCCATTTTATCCAAATAGTCCGAGCTTTTAAGAATGATTTGCTTTTTCTCCGTGATAATAAAACAGTAGCTTGTCCTTGATCCCAACTAAGATATAATTAATCCTTATTGGAAGCAAAACCAGCCTATTGGGTTTATTTCATGTTTACATGATTTTCTAGTAGACAAGGTATGAAGATCCAAATGACGGAAAGTTATCCGTTATCAGGAAAATCCCAGGTCCCGAGCATTCTGGAAAACAGGTCCCATACCTGTCTATCTATTTACATGTTTGCAACAACTGTGAGTGTAACAACATATTCTTAGAAAAGCAAATATCAACGTGTAAAAGAAATCACTGTGAGTGACATATTCGTGCTTTCGTACATGTTGCACTTATCAGATGAAGGATTTGGACAGTAAAACGCTAAAACTTGGCCAGTCCTTAAATCATGTGGCTCGTCTGTTTCCACTCACAAGCAAAGCCTGCAATGTTTGTAGCTGTGGGAACCTCTGGGGGATTCGCTCACAAACAACACAGTTCACATAAACAGGTGGAATCTGCAGTAAAGCAGTTTTCTAAGTTTTCTTTATTTTATCCCCCTGAGCGATTTTTCCTTAGTAGAAAATGCCTCTTGGGAGCAGAGAAGGAGCAGCTGCCGGCTCCCCGGTGCCAGGGTACGGCAATCAACTTGTTTACTCTCTGAGCAATGTGTAAACTGCTGCTTAAAAAAAAAAAAAGAGAGAACCCAGAGATTTAAATATATAAAGTTTGCGGTGGAATATTGGCTCAATGTTGTGTCTAAAGAAAACCAGTATGCTGAGAATGAACCTCATTTTCTGTGCTTTTAAAAAATATTGTATATTGTAAGCGTTTGTGAGTAGTGTCCTCTAATCCTATTAACATATTTACTCGTTTGTTAAAGGAGAACTAACCCCTTAAAATGCATTAATTAATTTTATATACTGAACTTATTGCACGAGGCTAAAGTTTCCTCTTGTCAATAGCAGCAATGATCCAGGACTTCAAACTTGTCACAGGGGGTCACCATCTTGGAAAGTGTCTGTGACACTCACATGCTCAGTGGGCTCTGAGCAGCTGTTGAGAAGCTAAGCTTAGGGGTCTTCACTAATTAAGCAGCAGAAAATGAGCTTCCCTGGCTGTAATATAAGCTGATGCTACAGGGCTGATTATTAAATTCTGATGCTAATTGCACTGGTTTCTGTGCTGCCATGTAGTAATTATGTGTATTAATTACTAATCAGCCTTATATTGTGACATTTCTATTCTATGTGTACTGTATATTGTGAGTGGGTCCCTAAGCTCAGTAAGAGACAGCAGCACAGAGCATGTGCAGCGAATCACAAGGAAACTTCGTAAAACAATTTTGATTCTAGCCGGTGGGAAGGCATTGCAGGGAGATTAGTCACCGAAGAAGAGGCGATTGGTCGCTGGGCGACTAAACTCCCCGAATTTCCATGTGTGTATCTGCCCTTAAATTATTACAAGACCCCTGCTCATTATAAATTATTATTAAGTGCTGCATAACTTGTTGTCTCTCTGTATAAATACATTTTGCAGTTTCTGAATTATGAAAGCATTATTGCACCCACTCCATGTAAGTTGCCATCTTGGAATTCAAGTCCCACCTGCTGCTTTAACTCAGTGGTTGAGTATGGCAAACACCCCGAAGCCTATTTATCAAAATTCAAATATGTGTAATTTTAGAGGTTTTTTTTGAACCACGACTAAACTCACATTTTAAAAAAAGCTTGAATGTCTACTTATTTATTAAAAGATCCAAATATAAAAAGCAAGGATTAATAAAAACATGGAACGAATCCGAATAAAAATACGAAAAGATAGGAAATCCTCGTTTACACAAATTTTTCGTGCATTTACAAACAAAAGAAAACTGTAAAACCTTGAGGTAACTAAATATATAACGCACAGCTCCCATTGACTTATACATGATCTTGGCAGCTTTTAGATGGCATGGTTTTACATGAGTTTTCTATGGTTTGCACCCTTAATAAATATCGAAAATTGTATGTTTTAAAACCATCCCTCACGTGCAAAAGTTGTAACCATAGGGGGAAAAAATGACGTCAGCCCCTCAAATTCATCCACTGGATTCCTTTAATGGTGACCAGCTAATGGACAACCTGGCCAACCAGAACATGAAGCTGATCTTATAACCAGAGCAGGCCAATTCGGCCGGGCTGCTCACCCCCTCCCTTGTGCCTGCTCTTTAGTGCACCAATGTCATGCGTGCTCAGTTAAGGTGCTAAAGAACACACATAGGAGCAGATTTTTTTATGGTCAAAACTGTCAAATTCGACTAGGGAGTTATTATAATTCGATTCAAGGTTTTTTTAAAAAAATCTGAATTCAATTTTTCAAGATTTATCATACTGTGGCCCTTTAAGAACTCAAATTTGTCTATTTGCCACCATAAAACCTGCTGAATTGCTGTTTAAGTCAATGGGAGACGTCCAGCCTTCCTGACCTTCAATCGCGTTTTTTAAATTCCAAACTAATTAGATTCGAGTTTTCGGGTCGATTTAATTCATCCGAGTTTGAAAAATTAGATTTTTTTAATACATTTCCATTGGTCGAATTTCGCATGGATGGGAGTTTAGGGGAGTTTTTAAAAACTCACATGAATTCAAAATGTGACCTATGATAAATGTGCCTCATTGGGGCAGATTTACTACAGAGCGAAGTAGCTAACGCTAGCGCCAATTCGCTAGCGTTGCCACCCACAGGGACATCGGCAATTCACTAACAGGCACAAGCGCCAATTCCCTAGCAAACCAGACCATCGCTAGCACAGTTTAGGACCCTATTGCCAGGAGTATTTTCACTCTGCCGAACGGACGCTACTCTGCAAATTCGTGGATTTTATTGAACGTTACCTCTTTCGCCAAGAGTTGACTTCACCACCTCAGACCAGGTGTGCTAAAAAGCAGCTCGATCTTCCTCAATCTTCGGTCACTTACATAAAGATCACTAGTGAATTTTCGCTAGGCACAAACTGTTGACTATAAGTCATTTGGAGAATCGTTTGGGAAACTATTGAATATCTCATCGTAAAACTCAATTCTATAGAGCAGTAGTACCATCCAGCTGATCGGCAGTGCTGGCCTATAGCTGCCAAAGTAGAGATGGAAATAATCGTCTCCCATCGAGGCAAGCTCGTGTTTCTGGGACCGGTTGCCCTTTCCCATCTTGTTTGTTCCTAAAGGTGGCCATAGACGTAACAATTACGATCTTTCTTGGAAAGGATCATTCCAAGAAAGATCGTTGGTTACAATACACACGTGTAGAACTGACTCATCAGATATACATATAGAAACACTAGATTTCTACCTGTATGTGATGATTCAGCACTAACAATGGCCAATGTTTGGGTTCCTTCAAAGGCACCCGATCAAAATTTTCCGTCCAGCCCGATCGACGAGCCGACCGATGTCCAAGTCTTCTGCCGATATCGGTCGGCTCATTTGCCACCATACACACACCGAATATCGTACGATATTATCTGTGCGTCTATGGCCAACTTAAGAGCAATTCTTTCTCCCTCTGAGACATATTTCACAAATAAATAGATGAGCTGTTACATCCTGACATCACTCTGATGTTTCCCATTCCCCCTGTTCATTATTTCATTAACACCCTTTCAAATGCACATAGCTTAATATCCTAGTTTTTTTTCTCCTTTTTCTGTTTCTTAGGGGACCCGGGTGCTAACATTTTAAGCAGCGGATCATGTCAAAATCAGACTTAATTACAATGATTCGGCTTATGCATTTTTTCTGTGCTGGGTTGTAAAGATTATTATTACTCTACGAGAGAAGGTTGTCGTCTATAAACTCATCTTACATCAATGTAAAGGCAGATGATGCAAATGGCTTTATGAAAATGTAACCAAGGAAGGAGACAGAGACCCGTGTGATGGAGTGACCTTTGATCAAGCGAGTAGTGAAGAAACACGCTGGAATGTCAATACGTTGCTTATGTACATTGCGGTGTTTTGATTGCTGGGGGACAAGTGACATGTTCTGCAAAGAGCCACACAGATCCCAATACAGATTAAACATCTTTTATGTCTTTACTGCTGTTCCTGTACAACAGGCATTCAGTTTACGAGGCAAGGCAGGTACAAATACAGACTCTTATCGTACTGCTTCGTACAACACATATGATGATACCTTATGTACAGACAAAGCACAGACTATAGAACTCTATAAAGTACAATTGCTCCTTATAAACTGGAGGGAGGCATTCCTGTAGGTCAGAGCTCCTCGTCTGCATTACATTATTATTATTATTATTATTGTACTGTAATAACATCTGCCAAACATGGGGTAGAGTGGTTAATCGTTATACCACATCAAAAAGATGCTGGTCACTGCTACAGATAGTATCAGTAGGTAATATCCAGTGGCTTGTTTCAATGTTTGAACCATTACAATTCCCAGCTGTTCACCTGTTAAACATATCCCTGTATAACTCAGCCTACAGCCTTGTGCCTTTATATGATCATAGAACCCCTCAGTGACTTCTAATATCCTTATCATTTACAGTAGGGGGTACATTATCCCTTATAATACATGAGTGATACTCAGAGTTCTCTGTATAACTCAGCCTGCAGCCTTGTGCCTTTATATGGTCACAGAACCCCTCAGTGACTTCTAATATCCTTATCATTTACAGTAGGGGGTACATTGTCCCTTATAATACATGAGTGATACTCAGAGTTCCCTGTATAACTCAGCCTGCAGCTTTGTGCCTTTATATGGTCACATAATCCCTCAGTGACTTCTAATATCCTTATCATTTACAGTAGGGGGTACATTATCCCTTATAATACATGCGTGATACTCAGAGTTCCCTGTATAACTCAGCCTGCAGCCTTGTGTCTTTATATGGTCACAGAACCCCTCAGTGACTTCTAATATCCTTATCATTTACAGTAGGGGGTACATTATCCCTTATAATACATGAGTGATACTCAGAGTTCCCTGTATAACTCAGCCTGCAGCCTTGTGCCTTTATATGGTCACAGAACCCCTCGGTGACTTTGAATATCCTTGTCATTTACAGTAGGGGGTACATTATGCCTTATAATACACGAGTGATACAATAAGATGATATATTCATCCTGGTTTGGAGAATACTGCATATTTAAGGAGAAACAAACCCTAAAACCCCTACCCCTCTACCCTACAAAGACCCCCTTCCTCCTCCCTCCAACCTAGGTGCCCCCATGGGCAAATGACCCTAACTCTTTACTTACCCCTCGGTGCAGCTTCAGGCATCGGAGTTCATGGGCGCCATCTTCAGCTGCTTCGGTAATCTTCATAATGAGACCGGCGCTTCTGCAATCTTCGTGAGTTTTGGCGCATGCGCAAGAAAATTGATTCGACTGCTTCTCCGGTCTCATTCCAAAGATTACCGAAGAGACGAAGATGCCGACAGTGAATTCCGCTGGACAGAATCTGCATGGAGGGGTGAGTAAAGAGTTAGGGGCATTTGCCTGGGGGGGGGGCACCTAGCTGGGGGGGAGGGGGTCTATGTAGGGTAGGATTTTTTTTTTATTAAGGGGTTGTTTCTTCTTTAAAACTAAACAACTAACCAACTGAGCTTTTCATTGTAAAATATAGAATACAATACCATTATCCTTATTTTAATTGACCACACCCAAATTAACAATTGCTTTTATTTATGAACAGTAAGTACATAAATATAATGTAGTACATTCTTGTTTGCATACATGTGGCAGTTGCAAAGCTAATACATGCAATTCAGTATATTCAGAACTACCATATTAGTTGTCAATGTTATATGTTATATGGACTCTTATGAAGGGGAGGTTTGCATTAAATATTAGCGATCCATACTCTGTACTCCAAGTCCCTAAAAGCCGGTTTAAGGACAGACCCCTCCTTCTCCCTAAATGCCACCTTCTTATATTCTTTAGTCCAACCCACTGCCTAATATCCTACCTACACACAAAGACCCTACAACACACCACAGGTTGAGTCAATACAAACCAAGGCCTGTCTGTGCAGTATAACTATGACATGTTAAGCCTTTAAGCCGCTGAGAGCTATAATTTCCAAAATTCATGATGGGATTTGTAGATCACAGCAGTTGGAGGGCTGACAGTTTGTTCCTGGTCTAAATTAAACAATTCTGGAGAAAAATGGAGAAAGAGCAAAGGTTGGACTAATCCAATAGGAAAAAAAAAGAGGTAAAAATCCAGTTTTAAACAATAGCCTTTATTCATTGCATTTGCTCATCTGATTTCTATCAGACATTTGTTTACTGGACTCATGGAGAGGCCCATTTATTAAAGGTCAATTTTAGTGGTAGTAGAGTTTTTTGAAACCACAATTAAACGCTATTTCTCTAAAGCCGTGAATTCCGTGAAAGTTATCAACAAATCCGAATACAAACAGTACGAATAGAAAAATAAAGCTGAACAATGTGCTTAAAAACACAAATATCTCTAAAACCCTCTAAAAATGCGTTGTTGTTTTTTTTTGGACAATTACTACTGAAAACCTCAAAGTCTGAATGGTTAAAGAAAAAAGTCTAATAGGATCAGCACAACTCCCACTGACCTCTACTGCTTTTACTTGGAGAAGTTTTGTATAAGAGTTTTCGCTGTTTTTACACTTTGTATAAGAGTTTCAGAGAAAAAAAACCCAGAAATTTTTAGAGGAAAAAAAAAAGGAAGTCCGAATGTTTGTAAATCTGCCCCTTAGTCCCGTGGCCAATTATTTTCATAGGAGCAGTACACAGGTATGGAATCTGTTATTTGGAAACCCGTTATCCAGAAAGCTCAGAATACAAATAATTAAATTTTTTCACATTATTTACTGTAATAATAAAACAGTGTCTTGTACTTGATCCCAACTAAGATATAATTAATCAGTATTTAAAACAGAACCAGCCCATCAGGTTTATTTAACATTTAAATGATTTTCTGGAAGACTTAAAGTATGAAGATTAGGGATGCACCGAATCCACTATTTGGGATTTGTCCGAATCCCTGAATCCTTGGTGAAAGATTCGGCCGAATACCGAACCGAATACTAATTTGCATATGCAAATTAGGGGCAGGAAAGGAAAAAGTGGAAAAAATTCTTCTTTTTGACAAAAAGTCACGTGATTTCCCTACCCGCCCCTAATTTACATATGCAAATTAGGATTCGGGTTCGGTCAGGCACAAGGATTCGGCTGAATCCGAATCCTGCTTAAAAAGGCCGAATCCTGAACCGAATCCTGAATTCGGTGCATCCGTAATGAAGATGCAAATTATAGAAAGATTTGTTATCCGGAAACCCCCAGGTACCAAGCATTCTGGATAACAGGTCCCATAGCTGATCCCAATTTGAGATATAATTAATCCTAATTGGAAGCAAAACCAGCCTATTGGGTTTATTTAATGTTTACAAGCTTTTCAAGCAGACTTCAGGCATGAAGATCTGAATTACCAAAAGATCTTTTTTCCAGATCCCCAGCGTTCTGAAACCTGTTATCCAGAACGCTCCGAATTGCTGAAAGGTCATCTCTTATTGATTTTATTTTATCCAAATAATACAAATATTTTAAAAACGATTTTTCTTTTTAAACAGTACCTTGTTCTTGATCCCAACTAAGATATAATTAATCCTTATTGGAAGCAAAACCAGCCTATTGGGTTTATTTAGGGGCAGATGTATGAAGGGTCGAATATCGAGGGTTAATTAACCCTCGATATTCGACTAGGAACTAAAATCGTTCGACTTCGAATATCGAAGTCGAACGATTTAGCGCAAATCCTGCGATCGAACGATCGAAGGATTATTCCTTCGATCGAACGATTAAATCATTCGAAGGATTTTAATCCAACGATCGAAGGAATATCCTTCGATCAAAAAATCTCAGGCAAGCCTATGGGGACCTTCCCCATAGGCTAACATTGACTTCGGTAGCTTTTAGCTGCCGAAGTAGGGGGTCGAAGTTTTTCTTAAAGAGACAGTACTTCGACTATCGAATGGTCGAATAGTTGAACGATTTTTAGTTTCGAATCGTTCGATTCGTAGTCGTAGTCGTAGTCGAAGGTCGAAGTAGCCCATTCGATGGTCGAAGTAGCCCAAAAAACACTTCGAAATTCGAAGTTTTTTTAATTCGAATCCTTCACTCGAGCTTCATGAATTGGCCCCTTAATGTTTACAAGCTTTTCAAGCAGACTTCAGGCATGAAGATCTGAATTACCAAAAGATCTTTTTTCCAGATCCTCAGCGTTCGGAAACCTGTTATCCAGAACGCTCCGAATTGCTGAAAGGTCATCTCTTATTGATTTTATTTTATCCAAATAATACAAATATTTTAAAAACTATTTTTCTTTTTAAACAGTACCTTGTTCTTGATCCCAACTAAGATATAATTAATCCTTATTGGAAGCAAAACCAGCCTATTGGCTTTATTTAATGTTTACATGATTTTCTAGCAGACTTACGGTATGAAGATGCAAATTAGAGAGATCCGTTATCTGGAAAATACCCAGGTCCCGAGCATTCTGGATAACAGGTTCCCTACCTGTACCTTCTACTTGATCCCAACTAAGATAAAATGAATCCTTATTGGAAGCAAAACCAGCCTATTGGGTTTCTTTAATGTTTACATGGTTTTTAAGTATATTTAAGGTATGGAGATCTAAGTTACAGAAAGATCCGTTATCCAGAAGATCCTAGGCCCAGAGCATTCTGGATAACAGGTCCTATACCTGTATATGACATTACTTGGCCCGGAAGTATAATAATAAAAGCAAAGGCTAGTTTTTAAAAAATGTTGAAAACATATAAATGCCTTTTCATTTATTGATGTTTAAACAAAAGCCATCATATCTATATCGACTTGCTTTATTATCCCTGTTATTTTGAAGCAGGGATACACTGACGCAGAATTCCAACCAGTAGAACACGCAGTGGAAGCCTCAAGAAAGTACAATTTTATTTGCACATTGATCTTTAAATGTAGAAGTGGTGTCGAATGGGTGTAATAAAATCCGGGCATTAGATCAGTCGATAAGCAACACCTGATGGTAATGCATTCTTAATCCAATCCAAATGAGGTAAGGCAAATATTTAAAACAATATGTGTATTTTGATGCTAATTTTTAAGTGGTTCTTCCTAGTGAGAAAGCAATGAAATAGCAGCTATTAAATGCATCGCTGGTGCGCTTCTGGATGTTTACTGCTCATGATGCAATAAGGATGGGATCCTTGAGATTTATGGCTGGGGGTTTATGGTTCCCTGTAGTGCAGGGGGATCCTGCTGGCTTGGCCAGAGCAGGGAAAAATAAAGCTTCCAATGACCAAAAAGCAAAGACGCCTTTTGATGTAGGAACTGAACCAGACACAACAAACCACAGAACAGTCAGACATAATTCATGTGAGCAAAATTCAACTGTAACAGCATTTAGCCAGCGCTACATTTCTGCCACTGGCAAATTCCATGCAGATTGTCAAATGGGAAAATTGCTGATACGACAGTTTTAACTCCCACGGAGCAAGTCCTGTGATTAATGAGAGGGAACATGCCCATGTGCTTAGTACAGTTTCAATCATTCAGTGCTGCTTCCAAATCACATCTCCTACTGTACAGCCCATCCCAAATCACACACACACACGTGTCCTTCTTTAATTCTGGGCTTCCGCTCAGAGCTGGGAATGTAGTAAAAAATCAATCTACACTTCAATCAAAGGCAAGAGGGTTTATTCACAAAAACTTGCACGCAAACATTATACAGGTATGGGATCTGTTATCCAGAAACTGTTATCCAGAAAGATCAGAAAGGCCGTCTCCCATAGACTCCACTTTACCCAAATAATCCAAATTTTTAAAAATGATTTCCTTTTTCTGTGTAATAATAAAACAGTGCCTTGGACTTGATCCCAACGAAGATATAATTAATACCAGCCTATTGGGTTTATTTAATGTTTTAATGATTTTCTAGTAGACTTAAGGTATGAAGATCCAAACTGTGGAAAGATCCATTATCAGGAAAACCGCAGGTCCCAAGCATTCTGGATAACAGGTCCCATACCTGTATAGTGAATAAAGTACCCCCCTTGTAAAATATAAGAATATTATAAGTTACCAAGGAGTTTCATGAACATACAAGTCATGGAACTCTGAGGAGACCTCTAATATCCTCATATTTTCCAACAGGTGGTACTTTATTTATTATATTACACACGTTTCAGTGATTTTTGTCATGTGACAAAAAAAATGACATCACTCCTCACCGTTTCTAATTGATGACATCAGAACTCACCGTTTATAAGGATATAATTTACAACATATTCATGGTTTTGTGTATTACAAAGATATAATACACAAAAGCCATGAATATCTTGTAAATTATATCCGTATTAACGGTGAGTTCTGATGTCATCAGTTATAAACGGTGAGTTCTGATGTCATTTCTGTCACATGACTCACTGAAAATTGTGTATTATAATAATTAAAGTACCCCCAGTTGCAAAATATGAGGCAATTAGAAGTTACCTCAGAGTTCCATGACCTGTATAAAAACACTCGGCCTTTCGGCGTCATGTTTTTATATGGTCATGAAACTCCTCTGTAACTTATAATATCCTTATATTTTACAAGAGGGGGTACTTTATTCACTATATAATGTACAGGATATTCATGGTTCTTGTGTGTGTGTGTGTGTGTATGTGTATATATATATATATATTTATATATATATATATATATATATATATATATATATATATATATATATATATATATATATATATATATATATATATATATATATATATACAGGTATGGGACCTGTTATCCAGAGTGCTTGGGAACTGGGGTATTCCGGATAACAGATCTTTCTGTAATTTGGATCTTCATACCTTAAATGTACAAGAAAATCACGTAAATATTAAATAAACCCAATAGGCTGGTTTTGCTTCCAATAAGGATTAATTATATCTTAGTTGGGATCAAGTACAAGCTACTGTTTTGTTATTACAGAGAAAAAGGAAATCATTTTTAAAAATGTTAATTATTTGTTTAAAATGGAATCTATGGGAGACGGCCTTCCTGTAATTTGGAGCTTTCCGGATAATAGATCCCATACCTGTATCTCTTTATTTATCTGTCTATGATTATTTCTCTTTAAGCATCACTGCCTAGTCCCTAGAATTCACCCTTTCTCAAAAAAATCTTTTTAAAAAGATTGGATTATTTTGACTATAATGGAGTCTATGGGAGACGACCTTTCCATAATTCAGAGCTTTCTGGATAACGGGTCCCATATATATATATATATATATATATATATATATATATATATATATATATATATATATATATATATATATATATATATATATGCAGCTGAAGCACACCAGGATTTTCTTCAAAAAGATAAAGTGTTTATTACATGAACGTTTCGGCCCTCGCATGGGGCCTTTATCAAGGTATGTAACTTTTGAAGTGTATATATATATATATATATATATATATATATATATATATAGATCAATAAAGGTCCAGAGAAAACACTCACGGCACTGACCATCACCATGAGTCACCTTGATATTAACCCTTCCCCTAGTAACCCACGCAACTCATGTACCTGTAATTTGCACCACAATCCTTTGCTTACTCCACCATTAAAAAGCATATAAGAGAGACAGAGAGAAAGTGGGCTGATCCAGGTTGGTTTCTTTCCTCCACCCTTGGAGATGTTAAATACCCAGAATGTTCAGTAACCTAAAGAACTTCTTGAATCTGGTTGGTGTTTGAGTCTTGCCTAAGCTTCAGTTGTTTCAGGCTGTCTAGCTACAAGCTTTCTTTCTTTCTATTTCCCATAGCACTACAGTTGTATTCTCATTTGCTTACAAGAAACCAAATGGAAGCATAGCTTAGAAGGGGGAGTAATGTCTAAAATAGAATAATGCTAGAAATGCTGTATTTTGTATACTAAACATAAACTTACTGCACCAGAAGCCTAATTAAACAAATGATTTATGTTTTCAAAGTTGGCCGCAGGGGGCTGTCATCTTGTAACTTTGTTAAACATCTTTGCAAGACCAAGACTACGCACATGCTCAGTGTGGTCTGGCCATCTGTTGGGAGGTAAAGCTTAGGGATCGTCATAAATTATCAAAATAGCACAAGTCAAATAATATCTGCCATAGAAGCCGATACAGCAAGACTGCACTGGGTCTGTGGATACGAATCTTTACACAGTCGCCGGCTGCTTTACAGGGAAACAAACAAAGCTGCCTGAGTTCTGGGAAGGTGGGAGGGGCTCCCCCTGCTGTTTGAAAGTATGATTGTTTCCTTGCAGAGCAGTTAGGGACTATCGGAAGTTTCCTATCTGCAGCAGTCAGAGGAAGTTAAACGAAGAGGGAATTTCACTGCATTCAGTCAGGTTTCTTATAAAAACGGTACACATTTTTTAATTAAAGTATATTGGTGATAGGTTTCTTTTTCATTAAAGAACATAAAAGTGGGATTTTATTTTTTTGCCTTTACATGCCCTTTAATAAACAAAGGGGGGACGATCATGTCAATGGGGCAGGACCAAAACCAGCTGGTAAATAATCCTTAAGGTATGGTGCTCTAAGTTTGACTGTAAAACTGGGAGAAATGTAGAGTATGCAGTCGTTTAACGGTCGAGCTCCTCACAGGTTCCCATTTTGAGGGTCATATAAATAACTATCTTTAAATGCTTTCTTTATAGTGCTCACATTTTAGAACTGTCGAGAGGCAGTCAAGTGGATCCGCAGACTACCAAAAATATATGGTAAAAAAAAAACGTTATCTTTAAATGGTAAAAAATATTTGAGAATATCTACAGCTAAACGCATAAAGGAATTAACAGTTTTAAAGCTATAGCTCTGGTAGATCTCAGCAAGCCTTCCATCAACGGTTTATTAAGATGTAAAAACAATAGGAAAAAAATGCACAGCAAATGCATACATTTATAAGTGCTCATTAAATAAGTCCAAACAGTTTTTATACTTTAATGTATTATTTTTCCCATTAATGGCAACTATAGTAGTTCTGCAGGCAAAGCCGTCAATACAACCAGTTGCAGGCAGAGTCTGGGTAGGGTTTTATACCAGGTCATGACAGGACATGGTCAACAATAACCTTCAGCAGGTTGACATCTTGGAGGAAGGAGCACCACTTACTTTTTGAGTGTGGGAGGAAATTGAAGTACTAGGAGGAGAACCATGGTGATAAGGAGAGAACATACAAACTCCTTGTAGACTATGTCCTGGCTGGTCTCAAACTCAGGGCATGCTGGAAAGAGTAAAGGTGGCCATAAACTGAGATCTCTCCCCAATATGCCCACCTTAAAGGTGGCCATACATGGGCAGATTAAAGCTGCAGATATCGGTCCTTTAGACTGATTCAGCAGTTTATCTGCCCATGTGTGGGGGTTCCTAACGGGTCCTCCCGATCGATATCAGTCCAAAAATCGGCCAGATATCGTTTGGTCAAGTTTGATTTTTTTTTTACGTTCTAGGACCGCATTGGCTAGTTGATGCAGTCCTTCGACCCGTCAGCACTCATTCGCAGCATTGTAATCCGATCGTGCGGCCCCAGCCATTAGTGGGCATATCGGGTTAAGATCCGCTCTTTGACGACCTTGCCAAATGAGCGGATCTAATAGTGTATGGCCACCATTAGGTGGGCGATACTCGGATCATAACGATGGGTAAACTGGCGATTGGATCAACGAACAGATGCGGCCTGTGATCCGACAGGATTTTTAGTCCCATCTGATCAAGATCTGGCTGATCTTCACCCAGATATTGATCGGGGAAGCCCGTCGGAGGGCCCCATACACAGGCCAATAAGCTGTTATCAGCCCTTAAGAAGAAGGAGGCAAATCATTCAAAAACTATAAAAATAAATAATGAAGACTAACAGAAAAGTTACTAAAAATTGGTCATTTTATAACATACTAAAAGTTAACTTAAAGGTGAACCACCCCTTTAACCACCCCTTTAATGCAGATGCTGGCATAGTTTAATTGCACCACTCTGTACAGGTTAGGTAATGCATAAATATTAGGGATGCACCAAAACCAGGATTCAGCCTTTTTCAGCAGGATTCAGCCGAATCCTTCTGCATGGCCAAACCGAATCCAAAACCTAATTTGCATATGCAAATTAGGGGAGGGAAATCGTGTGACTTTTTGTCACAAAACAAGGAAGTAAGAAATGTTTTCCCCTTCCCATATTGCATATTTGCATATGCAAATTAGGATTCGGTTCAGTATTCGGCCAAATCTTTTGCGAAGGTATCGGGGTTCGGCCAAATCCAAAAAAGTGGATTCGGTGCATCCCCAATAAATATGAGGGGAAGTGATTGTGTTATGCAATCTTTTTATTCAACCTAGAGTCCTGCGCGGGTCATTTTTTACGTCAGGCTTTTGCGTGTAACCCGCGGGTACCCGACCCACTGCACGACTCTAGTTCAACCCACTGAATTAAGGCTGAAAGTCTGCAGTCCAACTGCATCTGAGTTGTTTTATTTAAAATTCATTGTGGTCATGTACAGAACCAAAATTAGAAAAAAGTTGTCTCTGTCCAAAGATTGATGGGCCTAACTGTATATATTTCTATAGGTATGAGCAAACTAAGGGGACTGTTTGTAAATTGTGTTTATTACAGGGGAATAGTAGAATGCTATTCTCTGCAGCATACAGTACTATTGCAGGCCAATTGGAGTGGCCGTGCCCCCAAAATGATCTTATTCCACACCCTCTGCACTGCAAGGCCATGACCTCTACAGCTTCTTGTAATTGGATAATAATAAAAATATTAATAATAATATGCAAGACATTTTTCTATTACATCCTGCCATTTTCACAATTATTTGGTTTCCAGAGGGCATATTTTAATTGAATTTAGCGGAAAAGATTTACTAACCAGAGCAATGTAATATGCAGATAGATAAAGACTTAATCACTCTGCAAAAATACAAGAAAATGGAATGTACTTATATTTAAATAGCAAAGCCCAGGTAAAGACATGCTCACAGGTTCTCCATACTAGTGTTTATTGTGGAGAAAATGATGGCTCTGCTAGGTCCTCAGCCTTTATCAAGGTGCCTCTAGATATCGCAAACAAACATTACTTTGGAGTTCATAAGACCTGTAAGGTTTTGCTTCAGTTTGTAAGTTTAACAGCGATCTGGTTGCTATAATTCAATGAACCCCAGCAACCAGGCCAGGGTCGGACTGGGGGGCCTGGGGTCCACCAGGACTGCTGTCCAGGGCCTCCCTCCGGCCCCCCCGCCCCCCTATTGTGACGTGCCCCCTACTGTGATGTCTTCGGCGCACATGCAAGAGATATCCACTTGGCGCACATGCGCCAACAGAGATGCATGGCGCACATGCGTGAACGGTGCTCTGTGGCGCTGGAATTTTTTTTTTGTACAATCGATTGTCGGGAGAGGGGGTCTGGCCCGGCACATCAGGACCCACCGGGTTTCTTCCCGGGGTCCCGCCGGGCCAGTCCGACCCTGAACCAGGCAAAGTTAAATAAGAGACTAGAAAAGGAGATGTCATATATTACCTATTAACGGCTAAATATAGGCCCCTATTGCCTAATTTCAACTTGAAAAGCTGCCCAATACTAAACAGAAGCTCATTTATATAAACTGTAGTCTACCAGTACTGGGTAGAAGTACATTATATTTAATACAGGTATGGGATCCGTTATTTGGAAACCCGTTATACAGAAAGCTCCGAATGACGTAAAGGCCGTCTCCCATAGACTCCATTTTATCCAAATAATCCAAATTTTGAAGATGATTTCCTTTTTCTCTGTAATAATAAAACAGTACAGGTATGGGACCTGTTATCCAGAGTTCTTGGGACCTGGGGTTTTCCGGATAACATATCTTTCTGTAATTTGGATCTTCATATCTCAAGTCTACTAGAAAATCATGTAAATATTAAATAAACGCAATAGGCTGGTTTTGCTTCCAATAAGGAATTAATTATATCTTAGTTGGGATCAAGTACAAGCTACTGTTTTGTTATTACAGAGAAAAAGGAAACAGTCTAAGGAAGACGACCTTTCCGTAATTCTGAGCTTTCTGGATAATGGGTTTCCGGATAACGTATCCCACACCTGTACCTTGTATATAATTAGCTTATAATTAATCCTTATTGGAAGCAAAACCAGCCTATTGGGTTTATTTAATGTTTACATTATTTTCTGGTAGACTTAAGGTATGAAGATCCAAATTGCGAAAAAAAATCCCTTATCTGGAAAACCCCAGGTGCTGATCATTCTGGATAACATGTCCCATACTTGTACATGCAAAACCCCTTTTTTTTTGGGTGGTAGTGGTCCTTATAAATCATACCACAACATAGAAAAGATCTGAATTTTATTTCATTTTTACGGCAGGCAAACTGTATACTGGAAACAAGGCTTGACCTATTCTATTAGGAGGGCAGAATCCAAATAAAACATTTAAATAGCTAAAAAAAAAAAAAAATAGAAAGTTTTAAGCCACTCCATGTAAGAAATAAATTATGTGCATGAAAAAAATATATGTTTAGTTTTTGCTCTTAAAATCAGTACTTTACAAAACAGGAACAATGCAATTGAGTGTTTTTTCCCCAACAAGAACAATGGTTTCTCGGCAGCAATTTGGAAATTATGAACCTCAAGGTCTTTAAAATTAACCTTGCTGAACGGCCGGGCGACTCTGGGAACAACTCGCTAATGTCTCTGCCTCTGCAACTCAAGGGCTATGTGGCTATTATAATCAATGTTCATATTGTGTCTTTAAACTTGTTAGAGGCTGAATGACTATAATTTTTTTTGCTTACATGCACTGTGTTGCCACTAATTGAGGGTGCCCAAAAATAAAACACAATTGCGAGCACAACATGGATGTAAGTCAGTACAGCGGTGTGACGCAGGGTGCAATAAAAGGAACTAAGAGATGCAAATTTGACCACTCCTGAGTCCGTTACATTGTGGAAGTTGGGGCCATTGCTGCTAGGCTAATAGCCACCCACATGGTCCAATTCGGTAAATGAGAAAACAAGTTGCAGTGTACAATCGTATCCCTCATGGCAAGGTGAATTAAACAAAAAAATCGTGTAAGGTATTGATGAGAATGTACGAAGACTGGTTATACTACTGCATAACCTTTAAAGCGATGTCATCCCCTTCAATTATATATAAACAATGTATATATTATTATTCAAAACTAGGGATGCACCGAATCCACTAATTTGGATTCGTTTTGAACCCCAGAATCCTTTGCAAAAGATTTGGCCGAATACCGAACCAAATCCGAATTTTAGGGATGCACCGAATCCACTATTTTGGATTCCGCCGAACCCCCTGAATCCTTTGTGAAAGATTCGGGAAAATACCAAACCGAACCCTGCATATTCAAATCCTGGCCGAATCCTGGATATATTGCATCCCTACATCTGTGAAGGGGACAACATTTTTTAATTCTTTGTTGTGTGACAAAAAGTCACACAATTTCCCTTCCCGCCCCTAATTTGCATATGCAAATTAGGATTTGGTTTGGCCGGGCAGATGGATTCGGCCGAATGCGCATCCTGGCCGAATTCCGAACCGAATCCTGGATTCGGTGCATCCCTATTCAAAACAGCAATAATGAGAGGCACTGATAAAAACATGGCAACATCCACATGCCTACAAATAAATTTATCTGTCCAAAATAATTGCCAATGCCGAAATGTTATAAATAATAGCGCCTACAAACTCTATTCATAAATTTAACACTTTAAATTAACAGTAGAACATAAAAAACTCACAACTTGAATGGTTTCTAATTTAAGAAAACATTTGAATGTAAAAAAAAAAAAACGAATCAACGAAGTCGGGGGTAAACAACCCGAAAACTCAAATTGATCGAGTTTTCGGCAGAAAAAACCTTGAATTGATTGAGTTTTCGAGCAAACCAAACAAAAAAAAAACTGGAACATCATGAAGGCTATTAACATCTTCAAATAGTTCAAGGGACCTCTGCCACTGACTTCTACATGACTTCGACAGGTGTATTTTCGGATTCTAGCTATTTCCAGGGTCGGGCATAATAAATCTCAAAAAATCCTAGGTTTTTTTCTTTAAACCTCAAAAAAATACTTTTTTTCAACCTGAAAAATGGATTTTTGACTAAAAAATCCCCATCGAAAACTCAAATTGTTCATGGGAAAACAACTCAACCCCTAACAATTTTGCCCCAAAATAATGGAATCCGTTATCTGAATTACAGAATGGCTGCCTCCCATAGACTTTTTATAGACATTTTGTGTTTATTTAATGATTAAACGATTTTCTGGTTGAAGTAACCCTTCAAGTGCCAGCAGTGTTTCGCATTTCATTTGCACTCAGTGCCAGACAGTTTTTGAACATTTTGTGCTCTCTCATTTAGGGGCATTTCCTGGGACGGATTTTTAGTTTACCTAGGAAACCTACACATTGTTTTGTTCGGGAGAACTTGAGCTTTCTAAAGTTTTCCGAGTTTTTGTGTATTTCTATTTCTGGAACAAGATTTAGAACTCTAAATACAAATAAAATTAAGAATATAACTGAAACATATTATATTTTATGAACAAAAATTCAAATGATTTGGAAAACCTCAAGTGTCTCTAATGTGCCAATACCAGATATGTATAGTTTTATAAAGATTTCTCACTTCTAGAGATCAAAAATTACTGAATTTTTTTGACCACTACAGCAGAATACAGCATACTTAGGATTCCAAAGACAATATATCATGGAACAGTAGGTTTACCCCATATATTTTTAAAAGTACACATTCTGTAGAATCCAAAATGGGTAACCACATATTTCTGCTTTCTGCCTAATTACCAAACATCAAAGCTTTTATGAACTTACTGGTTTCTATGAAAATGTATGAAAATGTGGAAAAATCACCTCAAAACTTTCAGTTTACAAGATCATATCTCCCACATAGCATTAGATACCAAGAAAAAACATCTTAAATATGAATGCCAGGGGTCCACTGAACAGTTTGATGCCCATTTTGCATAGAATTACCAAAGTTTAGAGACCCCAAAATGAAGTTACGCTTCAATTGTCCTGGAGGTCAGTTGAAAAATCATCACATTTACTACATTTTTTGCAGGGTATAAACACAAAAATATTAATTGATCCCACAAAACCATATATTTTTGGAAATTACACATTCAGACAAATCCAAAATAGGTAACCATGTCTTTCTACTCCAAACTACTGAGTCGCAATGCTTTAACAAAATTGTTGGTTTTGATGAAATACCTGAAAATTGCCTCCAAGTTTCCACTATCTAGTATCTAATCTCTCATTTAGCATTAGGCACCAAAAGAAAACATCCTAAATATGAACGCAAGAGATCTACTAAACAGTTTGATGCCCAATTTGCATAGATTTACCAAACTATGTGGCGTACAGAGACCCCCAAATGCAAATAATACATATACATTTTCACTGGTGACACTAATAACCCAGTATGTGTATTATGTGCCATAAGACCCCCTATAAGTACTGAGAACCTGGAAACCCAAGTTTTTGGGAAATACACATTCTGACGAATCTTAAATACAGTAATTGATTGTCAAAAATGGTATTGGCAATTTCAGATAAATGCCATTAAAAAGTGAACAGAGCGGTTTTCTCCCAAACACTGAACATTACGTGCGAGTGCCCTGAATGAGTCTGGGAAGGCCCAGTCTGAAGATCAGATTTGGTGATAATGCCTATTTGATCTCTCTAGATAATCTAAGGGCAGAGACACACGGTCAGACTCGGGGAGATTACTCACCCGGCAACAAATCTCCTGATCTTCAGGGCCACTAATCTCCCCAAACTGCCTTCCCCTGCCTTCCCGCCGGCTAGAATGCAAATCGCTGGCGGGATGGCACTCGGAGCGATTCATTTTCCGAAGTCGTCCGAAGTTGCCTCACGAATCTCCCGAATCTGACCATGTGTCTCTGCCCTTAGTAGTTCACCATGGGGATCATTTACAGCACAATTTGATGTTCTAAGAATTCTACAAAGTACGTCTAAATCACTGATTCAAAGTCTGTAACCATGATATGACCTAAGTGGGCTCTGGCCAAATGTTGGGACTCAACAGGGTGCTTGAACTGAATATGTCAGATAACTACTGACCTAGCTAAATCAAACCAACCTTGAACAAGAAAAATAATACATTTTTATAATGGATCCAAAAAAATACAGCACTGATCATGCTCTAGTAAGATAGTAATAGTCGAATTTGGCCCATTTTCCCCCAGAACTCAACAATTACAAAATAGTATATCAGCTACTGATACTGTATATGCAATTTGTTGTTTACAACTGGAGGGAATAAACAGTGTTTCTCAGGCAGAGGCTAAACTACTACCATCCTCTGGGACTTCAGAAACACAAAGAGAAAAACATTCTAGGTTTACAACAAACAGGCCCTATAGATGTTGCCACACAAAAGCTCTGACATGCTACCATGCTGGCTCTGATTAAATGTCAATTTTGCAAATGTAATAGCATTCCACAAACAAATTCTAAGTTTGAGGAAATCAATAGTCTTGAATTACAAATTGCACGAACTTCTGATTTGATATTTGATATTTGACCCATATCAAACATAAATTTAATTTTCAAGCAGAGTTGGATTGGGGTAGCAGCGGACCCTTTGACACTTGAGTCAACTGTGTCTCTTTATCTGTTCTTTTACTTCTCCTACCCACTGTTATTCTGTATAGTATGCCACCTCACCCCACTGCTCTTACCTTATCTTCAGTGAGAAAAGTGGGGGGGGGCGCTGGAAATGTTTCTTAAAGTTGCCAGGAGAGGCTTTTTTAGGTGTGCCCCCGAGTATCCTATAGTAGGTCTTTTTCTAAGGGTTCTTAATGGGGTGCCACTTGGTTCCATAGTGTAATAGACAGGTAAAGGTCATCTCCAGCCTGCAGATGGCAGTGTTAGGCAATCTGGAACCAGTAAGGCTGATACCATGTGACTGTGCAAGGGACGATGAGAAAAAGTAAGACAAGGTGATCCAGGACTAACGTCTGGATACTGAAATCCCTGGGAATACCACATGGATAAACATCAACGGATTCGTGGATGCAACACCAGGGATTACAGGTAGGTGGCACCAACATAAAGGTAAGGTCACACCTGAAGATTCGGGGAGATTTAGTCGCCTGGCAACTAATCACCTCTTCTTTGGGGCGACTAATCTCCCCAAACGGCTTTCCCCATCTTCCGCCAGCTAGAATGAGAAATCGACTGCCGCATAGCACTCGCGACGCTTCATTTTCCGAAGTCACCCGGTTTCCTCGTGAGACAACTTCAGGTGACTTCGGAAAACGAAGCGCTGGGCCCTGTACCCGCCAATCTGACCTTGGCCACTTATACCTAAATTAGATTGTTAGACACATCCTTCATGGATACTTATGGGAAATAATTAAGGTCCAGCAAGGTATTGTCCTGTCAAAAGGGGTATAGACTCACAGGAACATAATTCTTTTTACAAAGTATTGGTAAGACCCCATCTAGAATATAACCTGCAGTTTTGGCCTGCAGATACAAATTACAAAAAAAATGCTTTAAAGTTGTTAAAGGGTATGGAGAGTCAGTTATGAGGAAAGGATGGCCAAGTTGTAGTTGTTTACACTGGAGAAGATATACAAGGGGCCATACAATAAACTCTTGGACTAGTTTATTCACTAATAGGTCCTCCCAGCAAACAGAAGGTCATCCTTTTAGAATAGAAGAGAGCAGGTTGCATAAATGTGTGGAAAGGTTTCTTTGTACAGTCAGAGCTATGAAGCTCTCTCCCCAAGGCTGTTCTATTGGCAGATTCATTAGATAGTTTCACGATTTAGGAAGCCACTAAATACCAATTTACTGAAATGAATGCTTGCAGAATGTTTATATGGAGAATGATTGGGAATCAGGAAAGAAATTTTCCACTTCTGAGGCAAATTGGAATTAACTGAATCTGAATCAACTAGCAGTAAGGCAGCTTGAAAAGGTTGAACTTGATGGACATGTGTCTTTTTTTCCAACCTCATCTACTTTGTTACTATAGTATTATATCATGCAACCGGCTGGACCTGCTGAACTGGCAAAAAATAGTTACCCGGTGGCTCAGTCCAACTTCTTAGCAAAATGAATATTAAAACCATTTAATAAAGATGTTTGGGTAAATACACGCATGTATCCCTAGACAATAACTTGCCCATAACCTAACAGCCTATAATAAAACATACGGCACTTTTTTTTATAGGATTCCTAAGGCTGCACATAGTGCTCTAACAGGTGTGCTCAATCAGCTGCTGTTTAGAACCACTCACTTTATGTAGAAATGCTCAAGGTTCCCCTTAGGGAGGGAAATAGCTGTTGAGTAAAGACTATAATTTATTGGCTACAGAATATTTTTTGATGCCAGTTTTCACTACCTCTTACGTTCCCGGATTTCAGACGTGATTACTGTTGGAAATTGCTAATGATTTAAAAGGTGTTAATCTAACACATCCAGGGCCCCCAGAGGCTGTATATGTAAGCCAGTGCTAGCCCAGCACCTTAAAGGGTTAAGCGCCACCTAGTAGTACGTTGTAAAAGTTTTACAGCTACAGACTCGAGTGAACTGCGATCTTTGCGTTGGTTCCAAAGTTATGTTTGAATTGTACAGGGCCTTATCTAATGTGTTGGTAAACAGAAAATAGGGACACAACTGAGACCATTAATATGATAAATTACTTTACAGCCGCTATTCTGCTATCGCTGTCTGATAAATATTTTGCAAGATATCTGAAAGATACTGGCATAAAAGAACAGGAGATAATGTTTCAGAGATTATACTGGTATTTAAACCATAAAGACACATAAAAAAATACACATATCTGAATTGAGAGAGAACAATGATGTGCAGGGTCTGGGCCACCACCAGACGGCTGTGAAGCTTCAGAGAACATTTCCATAAGTTCTACCAGTGTCAGCAATTGATGTTGGTTCATGGTGGTAAAAAAAATGCTCTCTTTGGGAATGTTTTAGAACATGGGTCCCCAACCTTTTTCACCTGTGAAACACACGCATAAAAAAGTTCTTGGGGTGCCAAATAAGTGCTGTGATTGGCTATTTGGTAGCCTACAGGAGGTTCAATTTCGCAGTACACATGGTTTTTATGCAATTGAAACTTGCCTCCAAGCCTAGAAATTAAAAAATAAGCACCTGCTTTGAGGTCACTGGAAGCAACAAAAACATTGTATCCAAAAGATGTGAGGGTCTCCAAAAATAAAGAAACAAATGTAAAAAGTAGAAAATTTATTAGGACATGAAGACCTAACGCGTTTCGTGGCTATAGGGGCACTTACTCACTGGAAGCAACACCCAAGGGACTGGTGAGCAACATGTTGTTCACAAGCCACTGGTTGGGGGATCAATGGTCTACAATATTCTATGAGTGTCAACTGGTTTGAAATCTTTTAAATTCAAACCACGGTCTTCATGCTTACCCAAAGGGGCAAATTCACTAAGATGCAAAGTTGCGCCAGGCGCAACTTCGCCGCACTTCGCCAGGCGTAGTTTCGCCAGCGCTCCACAAATTCACTAAAAATTTATTTTGCCCTACACATGTGCCCACTGTCTAGGTAAGTTGCCATGAGTCAGGAAATGTAGGGGGGAAGGAGGGGAGCCCCAAAAATTTTTTAGATCTTTTTCAGCCTATCAGCCATAATGTAGAAAACACGCCAGCGTTTTTTGGGACTTAGAAAAAATTTTGACTTTTTTTAAAACAATCCCTATCTACTCTATTGCGCTTCGCCAGGTCTGAGGTGGCGAAGGAAGTCTAGCGTAAAAGGTAGCGTTCAGTACACCGCGCAAGTTAGTGAATTTGCGTAGTTACATCGCTAGCGAAAATTCGCCAGGTGTAAGGGTGCGAAGCAACACTAGTGAAACTACGCCAGCGTTCGTTAGTGAATTTGCACAGTAACGAAAATGCCAAACGCTAGCGAATTAACGCTAGCGTTCGGCGCTTCGTCGCTTAGTGAATTTGCCCCAAAGATTCAGTGAAAACTCGTATCTTCTGAAATTGGGTCATTGTTATCCGGGAACATGCTATGCTCATATAAAATTAACGTTTCACCAAAAAATTGGGCAAAAACTCCATTTGCCTTGCACCCTTCGGGTACGAGTATATTTAAATTGTGACAATGGAAAGACACCAGAATCAGTCAACTCAGAAAACAAGGTCTCAAGCGAGTAAGTTTCTTTTGTAATGCGCTAAACTGAAACGTCGATGTAAACCCGATGTAATGCTTTTTGTATTCTAATAAATCTTTTGGAGTAAAGAAGATTCGGTGTGCGTGCTACTCTCTGGTTCTGTACAACGTTCAACTACAGCACAGCACCCGATACCAATTTAACACCAGACAGCGTGTGCGGATATTGGAGACTTAAATATGTCGGGCCAAAGACGGCCCGAGTGAGTGTGCCGAAACGCTGAAAGAAAATTTTTCCTTTTTTTTCACTATTTCAAGACCTTGGAGTGCGGTTTTTATTCTTGGATTGTTATGCTATGCTATAACCAGCACCCAGGCGGTTGCCTATATCACGAGTGCACCACTATAGACTTTATATATATATATATATATTTATTAGCATAGCACAGAACCATTACATAAAGAAAATATTCTCAACCAAAAGAACAGAAATGACATTAAAAAGGTCACACAAAAAATACAATTGTTGCACATTTATGGAATTGCAGCACCGTGGCATAGCATTATAATTTAGCATCTAAGAAGCAAAATTTATTACACCGCAAAAAAATCTCTGAAGGCACTTGGGTTAAAGCGACAACAACACTAAACCCTAAAGGTTTCATCATTTCAACCTACTTAGCAGAAAACTGGCACAACATCAATACTCTGCAGTGTACAAGAGGTTAAGCAATGTTATACATTCAAGCCCAAGGCAAAGATCATCAAAAGGCCATGCTCTGTTTTTTTTCCACATTTTCAATTAAGCTTGGCCTCCCAAATGCTTAGAAGAAGGTGTCATCTCCAGCAAGCCACACTTTTAGATGTACACTCGCCAATTGAACATAGAATAGAAGAAATGCCTCTAAAAACACATTGTGGAGCAACTCTTTCCACAAATAAAAAATTATAAAAGAAACAAATGTCTTCATATACCAAATATCCTCAATGCAACAACCCAGAGATACCAATCAGATATTTGCTTTTATTCCTCTACCTGCAAAGCTAGTTGCTGATTGGTTGATATTGGTTACTGCACAGGGCAATTTTATAGGAAAATATGAGCACTTTATTTGTCCTGGGCTGCAAAACTTTTTATCTAAAAAAAAAAAAAAAAAACAACGGGACTGAACGTTTTCTCATAAAGGAAGTGTAATTCAAGAAAGAAGTGTGAATATTATCCTACCATGGAAGCTTTATTGTGAAAGTGACACAAATTTCCTGCACAGGCATGGGATCCGAAAACAGTTATCCAGAAAGCTCCGAATTACGGAAAGGCCGTCTCCCGTAGACTCCATTTTAATAAAATAATGAAAAACATTTCCTTTTTCTGTGTAATTATAAAACAGTCGCTTGTACATGATCCCAACTAAGATATAATTAATCCTTATTGGAAACAATATTGTGGTTTATTTAATTTTTACATGGTTATCTAGTAGACTTAGGGGCAGATTTATCAAGGGTCGAATTTCGAATTTGAAAAACTTTGAAATTCTAATTCAAAAAGACCAACCGAACTTAAATCGAAGTTTTGTCTTTGGCCGAATAGGTCCGTATTCGATCGGATAGGTCCGTTTTCTAGAAGGTCCCCCATAGGCTAAAACAGCAATTCGGCAGGTTTTAGATGGCGAATGGTTGAAGTTGGATTTTTAAAGAGTCAGTACATGATACATTTCTAAATTCTCATTTGTTTTCAAATTCTAATTGAATTTGGACTATTCCCTAGTCGAAGTACACAAAAATTAGCTCGAAATTCTAATTTTTTTTAATTCGAATTTTCACTTCGACCTTTGATAAATCTGCCCCTTAAGGTATGAAAATCCAAACTACGGAAAGAGCCTGCTGGTCCTGAGTATGCTGGATAACAGGACCCACAACTGGACAATAACCATGGGTGACAATATGGGTGCCCTGCTTTGGAATAGAAGAAAAACCAATGAGTGCAATATTTAATTTTTATTTCTTATCAACAAATCTTCATTCTCACCATCACAATTTTATAGACCCATTAGCAGCTATTACAGCATTTCCAAAAAGCCTCAAAATGTGACATCTTTAGGTGTGTGCTGTGAGCAGCAGCCATATTACGGAGGTATAGCTTCCCTGAAAATCAGTAAATTGTTGTTTTTGCGCAACATTATCACTCGTTGAGGTTGGAAATGTAGGTAGCAGGTGATCGACGGATAAACAAACCATCCACAGGCTGAGCCTAAATAATATTATAACACACTAAATGGCTTTCTATAAATAATAATGAAAAATTTCCAAGCCAGATGTCAAAAATGGTCCATAGTAAATCTTGGCTTGCACTCTGTTTAATCATTTATCAGTTTCTCTCCTTAATTTGAAGGGATCCCAAACACACTCAATTCACAGCTACTTTGTAAATTCCTATCGCTTCTCAGTTCCTTCAGTTATTGGATTGTTTTTAGCCAATAAAGGCTTTTAATCAGGTAGTCCAGCAGGGTGCAGATACTGTAGACTGTAAAGCTGGCCATGCACGGGCCAATATAGTTGGCAGCTTATTGGGCAGTGTATTGGGCCCTCCAACCGCTCTTTCCCAATCAATATCTGGCTGAAAATTGTCTCTTCAGCTCTCTAACTCTGAGTTAGTCAGGGACTTTAAGGGGGGCCCACATGGGAATTGATCCTCAGCATTCAGCTCAGATTCTAAAGCAACAGTTATGACCCATGTGCCGCCCTTCAAGTCTCTGATTGGTTACTGTCTGGTAACCAATCAGTGGAAAGCAAGAGAGCTGCAAAGCAGGAAGTAGTGGTCTGGTTATTATGTTACACATCCAGTCACTCTAGTATTTATAAATTACATTTTTGGTGAACTATATTGAAAACATATTTTTATTTTGCACAGCCTTTTTACCCAGTTTTTATTTTTATACTGAACAATTCCTTTAAATTGTTACAAATTTATATAAGTGCCGGGGCTGAGTATTCTGGGCTCTTGTTTAAATAGCCTCTTGTTTAAATAAGTTTTAGAAACATTGCATCTTTTGCTGGCATCAATGCAGGAGACTCTGGACATTTTGGTAACAATCAGGAGGACTGCGGGCTGAGCTGTCAAAATCGGAACGGTCCTACGAAAAAAGGGGAAAGTTGGGAGGTATGCAGGAAGTGAAACAGTAGTCACTATGATTATAAAGTGCTCTTTATTCAATTCATTCAAAATATTTGTCCATTATAAAAACTCTAGGTTACATGTTACGATTCGATTTGCCAAATAGCCTCCTGGGAGCTACCACTGAGCACAAATAGAATGGCATATGCATAGCTCCCAACATTTTGGACAGAGGGAGAAAAAGATTTGCTGCACAACATTTTAACCACGTCCGGTGGCCACACCCTCTAATTACCATGTTCATTTTACAAAATTTGGCAGGTTATGAAAGTTTGAACTCATTTCTGTGGTTTTTTTTGTTATTACAGTTTTGCTAATAAAGGTGAATTGCCCTTTAAGCTGCAAGTCACAGTTTCCTCAAGAGACCTGCTTATCTTAAATAGTTACAATTGCTTATCTTCAATTGTTAAAAATGTATTAAAGTGCACCTGCTATGTATCTGAGCTCTCTGCCAAAAGCCAATTAAGTTAGAAACGTTGTATATTTTTCTGGCTGTTCAGTGCAGGAGATCAAAGATCAATAACAAATCCGGGACTGTCAGTTGAGCTGTCAAAAGAAAATGGGACAGTTAGTAGGTATGCATATGTGGTCATCCCTTTTTATTTTCAAGGCTCGGTGGCAGTTTCTAAACAATTACCGTAGGTCTGCAGATAAATGATTCTGCATTATTTTTTCCTCTTCAGGGTAATTTTTTTTTTTCTGCTATGGCTTCCTGATTCTAATTATCGGCAATGGAAATGTGGTGACAAATGGGTTTTCAGATATTTTTAACTGATAAACTGCAAACTCGCCCAAATTCTGACACACAAGCAAAGAACAGCTTGCGGTGAACTAGAGCCAAACTGGATGTGCCTCACGTTTGCTACAGAATCAAAAGCAATTAGATTTTCATCTGCAAGTGATAAGAAGCCACAACCTACAAAAATATGTAAATATGAACTATGTCAATTAATTAGTGTTAGTAATTAACGCTCCAGCCCCACATGCTTAATCTTCAGCATGTCATTTCCTTATTGAAAAGTTGTAAAATCTCCCTGATATTTTGGCTGATTTGTTAAAATAAAAAATACGGGGGGGGGGGGAAGTAGATTTTTAGTTTTTACAATTCTACAGGCATCTACAGTCTAAAGATGAGATTATTATTTTACAATCAAATTTCAGTTCAGTTTCAGAGTCGAACTGGGCCGGCGGGACACCAGGAAGGCTCTTGTGGGCCCCGCCAGCCCAGATCCGCACCCAGAAACTTCTTCGAACCTGACCTTCCTTTGTCAGATGGTTGCGGCAAAAACATTGCGCGCGTGCGTGCATGCGGAACACGCGCATCACGTCAGCTCAGTAAGGGAGGCCGGAGGGGGGGCCTGGGACAGCAGCCCCGGTGGGCCCTGGGCCCCCCAGTCCGACCCTGCTGGAGGTAAAGAATTCTATTGAGTTTATTTAAAAGTTAAAATGATCTTTTAAATGATCCCAGCCTCGGGAGCTCCGGTGGGGTTCAGGTCTGGGGACGGAGGGGCCCATCGGGTTTTTTCCCGGTGTCCCGTCTGGCCAGTCTGACCATGTGTACACTATATGGTGCTGGTATTACTTTTGGCTGTAAATTAATATTGTCTTCAAAATTAGTCCCTTTTTTTGAGCTCCTCTGGTTCCTGTTTCAAATGAGGGGTGGGGGTGTCCTAACGATCCCTATCAAAAGCACAGTAGAAGTGGAATAGTCAATATCACAGCCCTGCACTCAAGGAAGAAAAAAAAGGCTTCTGTTCCCTATCAGGTCAGCCTAGCTGCTGATTGGTTCCTGTCCTACAATGCAGTGTGCTCCCCTGCACAGCCTGGGAAAGAAGGCAGCAGGAAATGTAACAGTTGGGCGGGACTAGTGGGGTTTTTGCAGACATTTTCTTAAATCAGCCCAAAACACAACTTTCTAAAGAACAGTCCTTCCATATCTAAAAGAGTTTAATGCACTAGTACATTCTCATTATTTACATAATATGTCTCCTTTAAATTAACTTTGATAATCTGAGACAATTTGCAATTGGTTTTAATTTTTTATTACTTAGGATTTTTTAGTTATTTAGCTTTTTATTCAGCAGATCTCAAGTTGCTAGGGTCCAAAACCCTAGTAACCACACTTTCATTTGAATAAGAGACTGGAATATGAATAAGAGAGGAGCAAAAGGAATAATAACAGTAGAAAAAGCAATACATTTGTAGCCTTACAAAGAACTACAAGAACGCTACAAGTGCTGTAATCGGCCAGGTAATGGCATACCTTCCAACTGTCCCATTTTTTCGCGGGACAGTCCCGATTTTGACAGCTCAACCCGCAGTCCCGAATTGTTACAGAAATGTCCTGACTTTCTCTTTGATTTCCTGCACTGAACAGTCAGAAAAAGATACGAAGTTTCTAAAACTTAATTGGCTGTTGGCAGAGAGCTCAGAATACTTGGCAGTTGCGCTTAGATACTTTTGTAACAATTTAAGATAATCAGGTCTCTTGGGGAAACTGTGACTTGCAGCTTAAAGGGCAATTCACCTTCAAAACTGTAATAACTAGGGATGCACCGAATCCAGTATTTGGTTCGGGATTCTGCCTTTTTCAGCAGGATTAGGCCGAATCCTTGTGCCTGGCCGAACAAATCCGAATTTGCATATGTAAATTAGGGGCGGTAGGGAAATCATGTGACTTTTCGTCACAAAAGAAGAATGTTTTCCACTTTTTCCTTTCCTGCCCCTAATTTGCATATGCAAATTAGGATTCGGATTCCGTTCAATACTTGGCTGAATCTTTCACCAAGGATGCACGGATTCGGCCGAATCCCAAATAGTGGATTCGGTGCATCCCTAGTAATAACATATAAAAACCACAGAAATGTGTTCAAACTTTCATAACCTGCCAAATTTTGTGAAGTGAACATGTAATTAGGGGTGTGGCCTCAAAAAAGGGCGGCGTAAAAAAAATGGCGGTGCTCCGCTTCGCAAACCTTTTTGTCCCTTTTTCTATTTCCAAAATGTTGGGCGGTATGTAAGGACAATTCAGCGGTCAACTCTGCCTTCGCTTGTATGCCAGGCCATTACAGGGGGGTCAATGAAGCTAAAACAGCTCCAATCATCTGTTTATTCATTGCCCTAAATTTCAACCCTCCTAATAAACAGTCAACCCACAGACATTTTTAGCAATAAATAAAGCAGTCTTTAATTTTCACAAAATAGCCACTAATCCAAATCTACAACTTTCTCACCCACCCCACCAGATGGCCAAGATCCCATCTGCAATGTCCGTGTACTGTCTCTTTAATATAAAATGCTTGAGATCACTCACAAATGTAAGTACAGGGGGCAGTTTAAAAAAACAGCAGCATTTTTAATTATTTTAATTTGCCAATTCACCTTGGATACTGCTCTTGAGCGGATAATGCAGACATACACCCTACATATCCCTTTCCATGGTCTGCAAGCAAGGTTATGAGGTCAAAGTAAGAATTAACGGGTCATCGTGCAGTCCACTAGGGAACAATTACTTTTGGTCATGGCTAAATGGGCAATTGATTGAATACCTCTACGACAGCTCTCACATCACACCGATAACCATCCTTGCGGCGATTAAGAATTAAAGCCCCCATGATTCAGCCTTTATTACTCAAATGAACCCGAGTGTTATAGAAGTCCCGTTCTAAGCACGACGCGCAGGCTAAATTGAAATGCCACCTCATTAAACAATAATTTCTAATTTTATCTAAATGAATTTTTATGGGGAAAAAAAAAAACAGACAGCACGGGAATTTCTAGAATGAATTATTTTTTTGCAAGGGAAACAGAATGACACCAACTCCTGTGAAAAGACTGGAGCTCAACATTAAGCCTTAAATAAAACTGGCAGTTTCTGATAAAATAAATGGATATAACCTCCAGTGCAATGATTCAAAATGTTTTAAGTCCTTATCTTTATGCTCAATGTTCATTGAGAGGCAATTAATGAAGTCTCTTTTGTAATTATCCCATCATATTTTAACACTGATTGCAAAGGGAGTTTTTCACCCATTACTAACATATTACTACAGGGGTGGGAAAACCCTACAATAAACAGCGTACAGATAAAACAGATGCTGGGGTCAATCTTTTGACCTCTTGAAAAAGTATTTCAGCGTTCCTACAGAATGTCAACATGGGTGGAGGGGGATACGTGTGCCCTGCTGTGTAAGTCATTATGAAACATCTGGCCTTGCACCCAAATATTCATAAAGACACAATGGGGCACCAAGAATATATATTGACTTAGAAGACAGAAGAGCAGTCTCCTAATATTGCATGTTCAACACCATTTAGTCACTGCAGGACTCCCAAATGTTATATAATACAGAAGAGACCATTTGAATCTCTGTAAAGCCACAGAAGGCATAGACCTGTCTAGGGCCACCCACCCCATATCTACGTGGGCTTAAGGAGGCCATAGACGTAACAATTATGATCTTTCTTGAAGAAGATACTCAGTTTTAATACACACGTGTAGAGCTGAATCGTCAGCAATCGAATTCTACCTTTATCTGACGATTCAGCACTAACAATGGCCGACGTTTGGGTGCCTTCAAAGCCTCCTGAACAAAATTTTCCTTCCAGAATGATCAGTGAGCCAACCGATATCCAAGTCTTCTTCCGATATCGATCAACTCGTTTCCCACCATACACGCACTGAATATCATACGAAAATTAACTTTGTATGATATTATCTGTGCGTCTATGACCACCTTTAGCCTCCCTGCTTTACACAAATAAGGCGAGGGAAAGCAACAACCATTTTTTTTTTATCAGTAGCACAAACAGGTGGCATTCTGTTGTAGACAGAAAAACTGGTAATGCCCTTAGGTTTAACAGAATGGTTACGGGGATAACACCAAACACTTTGAACAACCAAAAATCAATCAAATCAATCTGGATGTACTTACAAATGAATCGGCCTACTTATCAAAACCTCAACTGTGATTTTGATGAGATTTTAACTAAGTATCTACGTGACTCAACCAGTCTGAAGGATGCCCAACTGGAACTGTGCAATCTAACCAATCACTTGTGGGGGGACATTTTTTACTGTTCAAGAGTAGAAATTAAATGGTGGTCAAATTCCAGCTCACGGTTGGGACTGGGGTTCCCAGAAAAGAGTGGGAATAGGATTAGGGGTAAATTGGTATAGGCATATTTGCTCTAGATTAGTTATCCCCAACAGTATCTCATGACAAAACCCTTTGGTTGTTGCTGCCCAGTGGCCTCAAAGCAGGTTTTTATTTTTGAATTTTCCTGGCTTGGAGGAAAGTTTTGGTTGCATAAAACCAGATGTACTTCCAAAGAGAGCCTCCTTTAGACTACTAGTTTACACAGGGGCTACCAAATCAATCACATCCCTTATTTGGCACCACCTAGGAACTTTTGTAATGCTTGTGTTGCTCCTCAACTCTTTTTACAATTGAATGTGGCTCACAGGTAAAAAGGGTTGGGGACCTCTGCTCTAGATCACGAAAGTCAGTGTAGACCTACTATTGGCCTCATGTTAGAATTAGAATGCTACTCGGCTACAGCCCCTGTTTCCTCCAAAAGTCCAAAAACATACTGGTAGGTTAACTGGATTTTTATACAGCTCTCCCTACTATGTATACCTGAAGAAAAACTGGATTGTAATTTCGAGTGGGGAATAGCATGAAATATGTGTATTTTGCTTACAATATAATATCCTCACATCAGTGAGAATTTAGGGGGTTATTTACTGGTCAGCTTTTACGGGCAAAAACTAACATTTTTCGAGATTTATTATAACCAGATGCTGCAAAGTGCCTGAATCTGAAAATCCGCCATCTCAGACTTACCGAGGTCATGTACAAGTCAATGGGAGATGTCCCTATCCTATTGGAAGTTATCGTGGTTTGCGTTAGGTTTAGCTCGATAATCCAATATTTTTGGGGTTTTCGGGTAAAAACCAGAAAAAATTGTATGATTCAGGGAATAAAGTCAGAAAAAAACATACAATTATTTGAGTTATTTAATTAATAAATAAGGTAAAATCGGGGATGGGAGTTTGGTCAAGCTTTTTTTATTTAAATTATATTTAAATAAAGAGATAAATTCGGATTTTAATAAATAAACCCCTGAAAAATATAATTGAGCAGATATATACAGTACACATTCTCTACAAAGTTCCCCAGATCTTGACTCTATGAACGTACCACAATCATACCACAAGCGTTCTTGTTTATACAGCAGGAAGATAAAATACACTAAAACACAGGTGCACCTTCTAAAGCAGAGCTTTGTAAATTCAGAGTTATTTATATGTTTAGAAGAAATCCTCTGGAAAAAAAAAACATACACAGATCACTTGCTCGTTTCTTTGTTGCTTCCGCCCCAGTGCACGCTTTCACTAGACAGCTCTTGTTTTGTCTTTGGCAACATCTTAAAGTAGTGGTTTCACATTCAGTAATTGTGAAACTAGTGTATTTTTTTCACCTCTTTACTTTTTGCCCCCCTTCCTATGTTCATACCAGTGCATGTATTGACAATAACTAAAGGCAGCCATGCAAGGGCCGATCCTAGAAGGTTTCTAAACAAATGGCCTGGGGAACAATTCGGCAGACACCATACAAGAGACCACACAAGGGACCATACACAGTGAAGAGGAGTATTAGGCTAGAGACAGATGAGAAGATTCGGGGAGATTTAGTTACCCGGTGACAAATCACATCTTCTTCAGGCGACTAATCTCCCGAAACTGCCTTCCCCGCCGGGTAGAATCAAAATCGCTGGTGGGATGGCACTTGGAGCAATTCGTTTTCCAAAGGTGCCCCACGAGAAAACTTCAGACGACTTCTGAACAATTGGGCAGACACCATATAAGAGATCACACAAGGGACCATACACATTGAAGAGGAGTATTAGGGCAGAGACAGACGAGAAGATTCGGGGAGATTTAGTCACCCGGCGACAAATCACCTCTTCTTCAGGCGACTAATCTCCCGAACTGCCTCCCCGCCGGCTAGATTCCAAATCGACGGCGGGATGGCACTTGGAGCGATTGCCCCATGAGGAAACTTCAGGTGACTTCGGAAAATGAATCGCTCTGAGTGCCACCCCGCCTTCGAGCCGGCAGGGAGGCAGTTTGGGGAGATCAGTCGCCCGAAGAAGAGGCAATTTGTCGCCAGGCGGCTAAATCTCCCCGAACCTCCATGTGTGTCTCTGCCCTTAGAGGCTCAATTTCCAATCATGAAATGGCAAACTGCAAAGCGATACCTACAGAAGATCCCAGGACCTAAGAGGTCACACAGGGACACATATTGAGACCTTTGAAGAAGAAATAAACACAAAATACTGTACAAAAGGTCAACAAATAATCGCATTTTCAAAGGCTGATGGATAAAAGTAGACTGATAGCACCTACAGTAATTGAGTACGTGGGTCAGCATATTAATTCATGTTTATCGCTTTAATTTATAGTCTAGTGCTTGGCCAGAACCGGCTTTCCAGATGCACATGAAAGAAGGGCAAAACCAAAAAGAACTATTTGTATGATGCCAACATAAGGAAGGTACTGTGATTGTGAGGTTTACCAGCTTACACTGAGGTCTATAGGAAAATACCACAAGGCAGATTATTACAGACTAAACATGAGCGCGGAATTACTATTAATAGAAAGCATTAGGTGTCCTCAAACGTAAAGGTAATGTCAGCAAGTATATGTTCAAACCCAGCCTACATTATCTGCAGCTATGGTACATCAGTCAAAACCAAATATGTAGATGGCACAATACAACCTTATAACAATCACCCTATAGCCACACAAGGACATTCCTGACTGGTTAAAGTCCAAATGCCACCTCGGTAACCTCAAGTATTTAAAGGGGAACTATCATGAAAATGAAAATTTTATATAAGCTTCCTCATACGGAAGTAAGAAACTTTCTAAATACAATCAGTTAAATATTCTGCATTGTTTCTGAAATAATCAAGTTTATATTCGTTATTCCTCTCTCAGTGTAAGGAGCGCTCGCCGGTGTGTCCGTTTATGGTGGCGTCCTTTCCAAGATGGCGCCCAGGGGGAACAATATGGAGTTTGGACGCCTCAATCTGGACGCCATTGTTCATTCATGACGCCAGCATCAAAACGTGCAGTGTCAACGTGCAACATCAGTGCATGATGTCATCACACACGTTTTGGCGCAAAAATTCACATATAAAAGGACGCCAGAGGATTTCAGCCATTGCCCGATTATAGGTTCAACTCTGTTGTGTTCCTGAGTGTGATTATTGTTATTTGAACTTCTGATCTTGACCTTTGCCTGTGGATTGAGGACTCTTCTTCTTGACCCCTATTGTACCACAAACTGTGTTTGTACCTACAAGCTTCCTCCTTGGTCCGCAACTGCAAACTGAGCCTTCAGCCCTGACACTCAGCATCTGTTTCTCTTCATTCAGCAGTTGGGTGTCAGATGAATGATCCAATATATCTTATAGGGGGGCTCCCTTTCCTATCAGATGAATTAGAGCTCACACAATTAACTGATTCTAGTACAAAATCTAGCAAAATAACTGCCTTTTGCACAAATCCTGCATATAGAGAGACATGATGTCTGCTGATTTTAATAGAGTGAGCTTTAATACATCTTCTAGGCAAAAGGAGCCCCCCTATAAGATATATTGGATCATTCATCTGACTGCCGACTCCTGGATGAAGACAGAATGAAGAGAAACAGATGCTGAGAGAGGAATAGTGAAGATAACCTTGATTATTTCAGAAACAGTACAGAATTTTTAATGGATTGTATTTAGATAGTTTCTTATTTCAGTATGAAAAAGTTTACATTAAGTTTACATTTTCGCGATAGTTCCGCTTTAAGCAGGTGACTTAACTGGAGGCTCCAAAGCAACAATGCCATACCGTGCTTCAAGGAGTTAATTGTGTAACTGCAGGATTTGGGAACAATTATCAGGATTAATCTGCAGACTCACATAAGAAAATGTAATTAAGGCAAAGGAAACAAGTCGGCAGTTCTAAAATATTCTAATTTATGGAACCTGAATAGAAAAGTCCACACAAAGAGTACCTATACATGAAAAAGAAATATGTAAAAGAGAGAGTACATTCAGGAATGATAGTATCTCTTTACCTTGTTTATATTATTCCTCTTTAACAGACAACAATGTTGGGAGCTGCACAAAGAATTCCCTTCAGGCGTACCATGTTCTCATCACACAGAGTTTACAAACAAAGTTGCAGAGCCGGAGGCACGGAGAGAGATAAAGTGTCTTCTCAAAGGTCGGAAGGGCTCTGGGCCTCCTGTTTCTCATGGGTTTTTTTCCGAGTTCAACTGTCCTGGTGGCATCACGCCCTCTTGTGTAAAAGTAGGTCAGCAAACGAGAAGTTGACCAAAAATCTGGAGCTCCATGACAAAAGAAGAACAATAAAAAAGAAGATCGAATAGAGAAACTATTGAATGTAGTTACAAGACTTGGTTTGTGGGTAGATATACTGGGGGTGGTGGGTTTTCACTACATTGCCACAGTGTCTACAAGCCCCTATTTGTAAAACTAGAAAAAAGTGGAATTCATTTGCACCTTTGATCAATCAAAAAGTAGATCCTGAGAGAGAGAGAGAGAGAGAGCAATTGTTTAGGTCCAAACTGCACTGAATTCACCATTTATCCAGCTTCGGGTTTTGAATTTGAGCTTTCTCCAGCATTTTACCGGCTAGGTCATGATAAAAACAGCCAGGTTGCAACGTTGCTTACGGGATGGCTCATTTATCAAAGGTAAAATTTTGAATTCATGTGAATTTTTTTTAAATTCAAATATACTCACAATTTGACTGGGAGGTTAAGAAAAAATTAGAATGGCTTATATTCCAACCCAAAAATTCAAATCATATTCGATTTGTACAAATCGAGGTTTTCTCCGGAAAAAAGAACTTGAATGTCAGGAAGGCTTTTAACATGTCCAAAATGCTCAACAGACCCCTGCCATTCACTTGTATATAATCTCGGCAGGTTTTAGGTGGTGTATATTCGAATTAGGACTGTTTCCATGGTCGAGCTGCGATAAATCTCGAATTTGAATAGGGGGATTAAAATTTGAATGTGTGAATTTTGACACTCAAAAATTCAAATTCAAATTAGAATTTACTATTCGACCCTTGATAAATCTGCCCCTTAATGTTATCCCTCTATTGAAATATGCTGGATCTACAAAGGGAGGTTATGTTACAAGTATTCTCTTACCATGGGGTACAGAAAATATTCAGGAAGTGCTTGCGGCTACAGCAAATTAAGAATCTTGGCCTTGATGGCAGCACCCTGCAAAAAGTTCTTCCTGGTAACTTGAACTAAAATTACATTCATTTTTTTTATGAAAAATTTAAAATTCCTATAAATTCCTTTCATGTATTCTGGGGGATGACTGAATTTCTAATGAATGTATTGTAAATGAGTGCAGCTAGTAGTAAAAGTAGGGTTGCTACCTTGCAACTCAAATTCAGACAGTGATGTTCCTGGGCGGAGTAATGATGCCAGTGGGTGGGACACCGGGGAGTTGGGCAGCAGTTCTGTCCAGGTTTCAGAAAGTTAAAATCCAGACAAGCCTATGTGAAATTTGGACAGGTGGAAACCCTAAATAAAGTCTAATTTCAATTAGGGATGCTCTGAATCCAGGATTCAGTTCGGTATTGGGCCAGGATTCTGCCATTTTCAGCAGGATTCGGATTCTGTTGAATCCTTGTGCCTGGCCGAACAGAATCAGAATCCTTAAAATCATGTGACTTTTCATCACAATACAAGGAAGTAAAAAAACTAGTTCCCACACCTCACTGATTTGCATATGCAAATTAGGGTTTGGATTCGGTTTGGTATTCGCCCGAATCTTTCACAAAGGATTCGGCGGTTCGGCCAAATCCAAGAAAGTCGATTTGGTGCATCCCTAATTTCAATATGCTTATTCCATTCCGGTTTTGAACCTCTACAGAACAAAATCCAGTCAATGTCCCCTTCAATATTCAGATTCTGTTCAATATTTTACCAGATCTTTTGTGGAATATTCAATATTCTGAAAAATCCCAAAATTATGGATTTGGCGCATCCCTAAATAAATTATACTTGAATTTCCCTGTAATTGTTTGTCTACTTCAAAACAATTTGTATTTTTTTTTATTTTATTTTTATTTTAGGTTTAGGAAAAATATACGTAATGTAGCTCAGATTCAATTGCAGTTCAATCCATGCACGGGGAACTGTATTTCTTTAACCGTTTTATTGTTTTCAATAGAGAACTGTATTTCTTGATATTCATGTAACTTCCTTTATGACAAGAAAGAAAAATAAACATAGAATTAAAAAAGCAACAAACTTGTTCTGCTTTATGGTCGGGATTCTATATACTAAGACTCATTGCAAGTGTATTACAATACAATGGAAAGCACAATAACCCCGTATATGGAATAATCTGTATAGATTATCTACGTAACTATTATAACTACATTATCGCCTGGGGTGGTTTTCTTTAGTTGAGCCATAAATTAGGTCCAACTTAAGCAGAACAAAAATGTTGGTGTACATAAATATTCCGAACCTAAATGTGACTGAAGTATATAATTTTTATAAACTGTATTTAAAAAAATTAAACTTATATAAATGTTTTTATGTTGCAACAGTGAGTTTTCAATTTAAATTTTCAAATGAAAATAAATGTAAATTAAACATTGCAGAAAATGTTTAAATATTAAATAAATGCACTGAACTCAAATACATAAATTTTTTTATAAAATGGGGGATGATTCAACACTTGGCAGATTCAAAGTCAAAGTGTTAAAGACTGTGGTCTAGAAAAGTTCATCATGAGGGTTTGGAGTCTTCTTCTCGTAAAAGAGAAGGTATTTCAAAAGAAATCATGAAGTCAGTTCTTTTCTTGTTTCGGTGTCCAGACTTCAGCATTTTATGGCGAGCGTGGAACTCCCAGAAAACAAATGTTCTGGGGTGGCCCTGTGAGATAATTGTATGTAATAATATGTAGGAGACGAAACCTCAGTTTCTGGCTTGTGCTTTTTAGTCTGCCTGGGATGAGTCATATGTCAACATCTGCTTGTCTACTATTGCACAGCGTTCAACACATCTCAGCTACTTAGTCACTGGTGGTCTGATGCGGCTCTCCGTTTAAGAGGGGAAGAGAGATGACAAAATTGTGGAATAGCTGAAATGTAGCCACAGATCTGACTACTACATGCTGCCGTGGAGGAGATGGAATGTGAGAAGGAGCAGCCTCAGCAAGCCATTTCTCCACGGTCTGAAGAACAAATGCTCCCCACATTCCTGCTCTGTTGTTAATCAGAGTTACAATGGCTGGAAAACTCCAAGGCATCCCTTCAGTGTCGTTTCAACCACACACACACATATTGCTGTGATCAGATAATACTTTGCCCCTCAAGTGGAAATAAAATTTGTTTATTCAGGCAAAGAGAATCATAAGGAAAACGAAAAACATTTTTGAACATTGGTCTAAAGAAAATATGAATTCAAAAAGTAACGTTCTTATAATCCTCTTGTTTTCACTTCTTTCCTGGTTTCAAAAATGGTGTTAATGACAACTTTGAATAAGCTTTCATTCTTCTTTATAGAGCTCTAGTAGCCATGTTAGGGGAATGGGTGGCATCTTTGGGTCAAAGTTGTAGAGTTATGATTACAGAGCACTGAGCTTGCCATAACTCACTGACATTAAAGAAGAATTAAAGCCTAAAAATTAATATGGCTAAAGATGCCATACTTTATTTACTGAACTTGATGCACCATTCTAAAGTTTCAGCTTGTCAATAGCAGCAATGATCCAGGACTTCAAACTTGTCACAGGGGGTCACCATCTTGGAAAGTGTCTGTGACACTCACATGCTCAGTGGGCTCTGATTGGCTGTTGAGAAGCTAAGCTTAGGGCTCGTCACTAATTATCCAGCAGAAAATGAGGTTGGTCTGTAATATAAGCTGATGCTACAGGGCTGATTATTAGATTCTGATGCTAATTGCACTGGTTTCTGTGCTGCCATGTAGTAATTATCTGTATTAATTACTAATCAGCCTTATATTGTGACATTTCTATTCTATGTGTACTGTATATTGTGAGTGGGTCCCTAAGCTCAGTAAGTGACAGCAGCACAGAGCATGTGCAGTGAATCAGCAGAAAAGAAGATGGGGAGCTACTGGGGCATCTTTGGAGACACAGATCTTTACTGCTAAAGGGCTGTGGTTGCCTTGGGCTGGTACAGAAGCACAAAACATAATGTACTACATTTCTAGCTACTTCTTTAGTTTAGCTTTAGTTCTCCTTTGAACTATCCCCCCCCCGGGTTGTTAAGTTATTGCAGCACAAGTGATGAAAAGGAAGTTTATAGCAAACCATATGGAAATCGATTGTACTTTAAGATGGGTATACATTTGGCAAGATGAACAAATGAGCTGAGCTTTGGTTATTTGGCTGCCTTGACTGCAGTGGAATGACATTCTGATGTATTGGGTGGAAGTGCACAACTCTGTGCAGCCGCAGCTCTAAAGCCATATGTGAAAACGTTTCAAGAGGTAAGGACTTTTTTTTTTTAAATAAACTGTCTAAAATCTTTTTTACTTGCCGCAACCTGCACCCTGAAAAGTCATCAAAGAAGCTGAAAGCATTTTCTACATGTTTAATTTAAAAGCTGCATTTTCTACTGCAAAGTTTTTAAATTTTGGGAATATTAGTGGCTCCTCTTGCTCATCTGCCAAATCATCAAGCACCTGACAATACGGCGTACCCGGAAAAAAAACATTTAGAGTACCAATCACCTGTGTCAATAGAGCAAGTTTTAAAGGAGAATTAGGCAGGTCATCAGTAGATTAGGATTGTTGATTCCCCGGTAATAGAAAAGCACTTGAAATACAATAAAGGTGTTATTATGTGTTTATTTTATGAAAGGAATCATATAGTGTAAAAATAAAAACTAGGTAAATATAATAGGCTGTGCAAAATAAAAAATGTATCTAATATAGTTAGTTAGCCAAAAATGTAATGTATCTATAAAGGCTGGAGTGACTGGATGTGTAACAGAACAGAACACTACTTCCTGCTTTTCAGCTCTCTTGGTTTCCACTGATTGGTTACCAGGCAGTAATCAGAGACTTGAGGGGGGGGGCAAATGGGTCATAACTGTTGCTTTTGAATCTGAGCTGAATGCTGAGGATCAATTGCAAACTCACTGAACAGTTATGGCCCCCATTTAAGTCATTTGAGAGCTGAAAAGCAGGAAGTAGTGTTCTGTTCTGTTCTGTTAGACATCCAGTCACTCCAGCCTTTATACATTAAATTTTTGGCTAACTAACTATATCAGAAACATTTTTTATTTTGCACAGTCTATCTATTTACCCAGTTTTAATTTTACACTGAACTGTTCCTTTAAGTAGATGTATATTTTACTTGCAGTGTGTAAAAGCTAATTAAAGCCCACCAGTGTATTGAACTAGAAATTCTGTATCTTGTGCATAATGCATAAAATCATATTTAGTAATTATGGAAAACTATGCTACTAAATTAGCAAAGTGCCAACAAGTAAAATGGAAAAAATACCCCATGCACACATGGCCACACCCCAATCATGTCAAGACCACACCCTCTACTCACCCAACCCCACCCACATCTAAAAAGGCCAGCCCCATCTACAACATGCAAATCACTCTTTTCCATCTCGAGTTCCACTTTCTGCCACAACCCCCTGACTGCAGTTCCCAACGTCCCCATCCCGTGATGGCGGCGGAAACAGCCTGACTTAAAATGAGCCCTCTGACAATGAACTACCAGTGCTTCCAAAGTTTTCTTGCATCTCCTCAATGGTTTTTGAGTCAGTATGGTGATGAGATATTCTACTGAAGTCAGGCTGGAAAGAGTCAGAGTCAACCCATACAGCCTGTCTGGCTTTCAAATCCTTTAGATGCCTCCAGTCACTTTTATTGAGTCGCTCATCTCTGCGCAGGATGTACACCCATATCAATATGAAACAATTACCCATAAACACTTACAGATGGTAAATCTGAGAATATATTTTATTAAAATGTGTAGCATGCAAGCTTCACGATAGAGCTCCTGTAAGCATGCCAAGAATGCACCCAACTCAAAGCCATCGGCCTAATGCCATCGACACCAGGGAGAGGGGACACAAAGATATAGAGATGAAGAGAAGTAGGGACAATTTTGGAGTCATGGACCGTAAATACGTCATTCTTGCCTGATTCTGTTATTCTAGCAGCCTTAAGGCTTATTGGACTGTGTGTGAGGCCATCCGACTGGCTTCCCCGATTGATATCTGGCCGAAAGTCGAGCGGACAGGTTAAAAAATACCATTGGATTGTGGCGCATCTGTTAGTTTATGCGGTCCCGCAATCCGACCACCTGTATCGGATCCATTATGATCCGATCATTGGGCCCTAGGGCCCACAATTAGATCAGCCCGATATCGCCCACTTCAATGTGGGCATATCGGGGAGAGATCCGCTCGTTTGGCGACATCACAAAACGAGCGGATCTCTATGTATATGGCCACCTTTATTCTGAGCCACGGTACCAATGATTCAAGGCACCTTGGAAAATGCAAAGAGCTTCTGGAAATGGAAGCACCCACTTCTTCTATTTTGGGCTTTTTTTTTTAAATACTTTGGAAAGTCCAAAGAGGTTAAACGTCTAATCGTCGAACACAAAGCTGGATGTATAATTGCACTGCAGGCGACGAGGGACTGAATTATTAGAACTTTTTTTTTTTTTTTTTTTAACAAGAGGAAGTTTATTTGTCATTTTCATGGAAAGTCTGAAAGTCCGTATTTATTTTGAATTCCCACTGATATTAATTCTACTTCTCCTGGCAAATATCTTTGGACTGCCTCGAGCAAAAAATTTGTCTGGAAAAAATTGCAGGAAAGGGCGTGCTCTTGGAAGAGTTTCCATCTCACTAATACAAGCCTTACACATCCCCGGAGCTGGCAAACGAAGCAGGCAGGACACAAAATAAAGTTCTGATGAAAATAAAAATAAATAAAACAAAGGGAGTTGCCCTTTTTTGCTCTCAGCAGCATTTACTAACACCAAAAATGGGGGGGAAGCTAGAGCCAAGCCAAATTGCCTATTGTTCTTAAAGCAATACACACCATTCTGTCTCCGTGTAACTAGAGATTTAATGGGCACAAAAGAATTGGAATTCAGATGCATAGATTTTATCAGAAGAAAGGGAGAAAGACACATTGAGATGTCTTGAGCCACCCAAAATGTATCTCTTCTTCATAAACATGAATAGAATTCAAATTACAATGGAAAAATACTGACTTTCCAATGCAGGTCAGAGTGTTGTGTTTATTAATACTTGGATGTCCATTTATCAAAAGGTCGAATTTTCGAATTCATGTGAATAGTTTTTAATTTGATTATACTCACAATTTGTCTAAATATGTTTAATACATAAATGAATGGTTCTGACCGAAAATTCGAATCGTATTCGATTCATATTCAATACATATTTAATTCGTACGGATGAAGTTTTTTTCCCAAAAAATAACTCAAATGTTAGGAAGGCTATTAACATCTCCAAATGGCTCAACAGACCTCTGTCATTGACTTGTACATAAACTCGGCAAGTTTTAGGTTGGCGAATATTCAAATTAGGACTGTTTCCATGGTCGAGGGGTGATAAAGCTCACATTCCAATTTACATTCGAATAGGGGGATTAAAATTCAAATGTGTGAATTTTGAAATTTGAAAATTCAAATTTAATATTCGACCCTTAAAGGGCACCTATCACAGCCAAAATCAAACACATATTTACAATCTGACAAGTACAAGCTAAACACTTTCAATCAAACTACATATATAGTTTTTTGAAAAAACTGCAGGTTTTAAAAAAATCCCTTACTTTGTCAAATGGGTTCTTCCACTGAGGGAGGCCATACTGTGACTATAACAGAGACTCTAATATGCAAATTTCAGGAGCATGCTCAGATTGTAACACTTCTTTGAGTATTCTACCCAGAATGCCTTGTTTAAGTAAACTCCTCCACTAGAAGTATCAGGAGATTTCCCTATCTTGTCCCCTGCTGGTAAAGTCATTATGCAAATGAAGGGCACACAGTAACTTCCAGCAGGTGGCAGCACTACTGAACAGCAGCTAACACACAGGTTTGGCTGATTTGAAAATAGCTTAGAAGGGTTGATAAGCAAGCAAGGAATTTCAACTGAGCATGTGCGAGATTTCAGAGCTACAGTTGGCTGGGAAGATATAGGTAGGAGGAGCCAGTGAAATCCAAGATGGCTGCCTCAGCTAAAACTGACGGGAGATAGGGGAGATCTTGCAGAAGGAATAGTGAGCTGATCATTTACATTATACAAACAATTCTAACGGTTTTAAAAATCGGATTTCTTGAACTTTCACATAGTGTATTTACTTAGTAAATGATTTTGGTCATGATTGGTGCCCTTTAATGTATTAATTAATTAATAATACATTTTCTAACATTGTTCCTAAATTGGGACTGTACAGTTACCAAGTAATTCGTTTTTGATCAGTCTGGGAAATGGAAACCAATAGCTGATGGGTTGCTATGGGCGTAATGCCATTCTATGTTAGTAAATTGACCCCAATTCTCTTTAGGTTATGGAGATATAAGGATGAGATGGGAAGCAGTGGGTTTTGCCCTTGAATACTCAGCACAGATGGAAGGGGGACAGTTAAAATTGGAATTTAGGCGCTGTACAAAACGGGCAATAATTTGGAAACATCCAACGACAAAGCTGAAAAAAGGGAGTGAGAAGTATTTGGAACTGATGAATAATCTGGAGATAGTAATTTGGGCTCAGCCTTACTTTTAATTAGACATCAAGCTAGCAATTTTCTGTTTTTAACCTCATCAGTCCATTCACACCTTACAACACCAATACAGCAGTGGGGGAACAAGGGTGCTGACCAGGGGTAGGCATAAGAAGAGGTAGGTGCTTAGCGTCCCCACTTTTGCTGCACCCTAGGCACTTGCATCTTCTGCCTATACCTAATTCCAGCCCTGAGCCCCAGACTCCCCAATCCTACGCTGGACCCTGCCCTGTTGTCTAGTTGGATCCTGACTTTATACAGCACTGTCCTGCCATAAAACAAACTAAAAAAAATACCTGCTTTTGGCAGAACAAATTAGAAATAATCACCGGAATGCCAGAAAATACAAACACAAGTACAAAAAAACAAACTACAACTTTTCCCAACTGAAAATAATGTTACCTAACACCGGCCATTTCTCACAGGTGTAACATAACACTATCCAATCTAATAACAGTCTATTTAAACCCGATTAAGGGTAAGCGTTTACTATGTACTTCTTTGTAACTATTAATTATGTACCTATAATCTCCTGCCTTAACCAGGTAACAATAGTATGGGAATGGCTTCTCTTATCCCACTAAACTGAAAACTAGTTTTGGAGTCCTAGAAAAAAAAATGCAAATTACAGGGAAAAAACAGGGAAATATCTTGATTTTTACAGTCAGGGCCAAACAATCAGACAATAGTTATTTGTAAACACGTTCAATGGAAGTCTATGGGGGGGGGTCTTAATTTTTGGGCTACATAAAAAAAAGTGTCTCTTAAATCACCCAAAAGTGCTCCGCGTGCTACTATACTCACTTTAGAGGATATGCTGAAAATGCACAGGAATAAAGATTTTAAAAGGTATTCGCAATAATGAGTACAGGTATCTGACCTGTTATCCAGAATGCTAGGGACCTGGAGGTTTCTGGATAATGGGTCTTTCTGTAATTTGGATCTCCATACTTTAATCAGTGATCCCCAACCAGTAGCTCATGAGCAACATGTTGCTCTCCATCCCCTTGGATGTTGCTCTCAGTGGCCTCAAACCAGGTGATTATTTTTGATTTCCAGGCTTGGAGACAAGTTTTAATTGCATAAAAACTAAGTATAGTGCCAAGCAAAGCCTCCGGTATGCTGCCACTCCACATAGGGGATACCAAATAGCCAATCACAGCCCTTATTTGGCACCCCCAGGGATTTTTTCATGCTTGTGTTGCTCCCCAACTCTTTTTACATTTGAATGTAGCTCATGGGTAAAAAAGGTTGGGGAACCCCTGCTTTAAGTCTACTAGAAAACCATGTAAACATTAAATAAACCCAATAGGCTGGTTTTGCTTCCAATAAGGATTAACTATATCTTAGTTGGCATCAAGTACAAGATACTGTTTTATTTTCTGGAAGCACCGAATCCAGGATTCGGTTCGGGATTCGGCCTTTTTCATCGGGATTCAGATTCGGCCAAATCCTTCTGCATGGCCGAACCGAATCCGAATCTAGGGAGGGCCAGGGACGGAAATTGCATGACTTTTTGTCACAAAACAAGGAGGTAAAAAATTATTTCCCCTTCCCGACCCTAATTTGCATATGCAAATTAGGATTTGGATTCGGTTCGGTATTCGGCCGAATCTTTCACAAAGGAATAGTGGATTCTGCGCATCCCTAGTTTTATTATTACAGAGAGAAAGGAAATCATTTTTTAAAAACATTGGATTATTTCATTATAATGGAGTCTATGGGAGTCTGTCAGTGATTTCCGGTTAACGGATTCCATACTTGTACTTCTGCTTATGCATCTATACCAGTCCCCAGTTTGGAGAAAGGGAAATGTTGGGAGCAATGTGCAGCAAGAAAACTAAAGTGCAGTCAAACTGTCAAAGGATCTGAGGAATCTCAGCAACAATATGGGACACGAGGAATAAAATGATTGTTTTGATGTGAAATGGAAATGTCAGCCTTGCTGTGCAAATATCAGCGGTGATCAAAGGAGTCGTCTTGACAAGTGTATTAGCCAAATTTCCCTTGAAGTGGTGGCGTTTAAAGAAACCTCTTTCAGCTGGAAGGTAAATCAAAAATAACAACAATGCACCGTCGTGCAGGGCAGATCGGGAGATAAAGATCTGAATGAGGTCCGGCTGCAATTTCTGCTTTGACTTGCTGTCATAGTCATATCAGACTACAATGGCTGCATAGAAGCCACAATCGCTTGCGTCCCAACAGACTTCACTCGCAAGTATTTTGTCATTTACTTAATCTTCTGCAGGAACGTGACCCAGGCCGATAAGATAATTGATGCCATTATTTGGTACAAATCTGTCACCGGCCATATGTAGTCAAGGTCACCGGACAAATAAAAAAAAAAAAAAACAAGGTGATCCGGGAACGGCTGATTTGCAGTGACAGAACTATGATTTCTCACATTTAATGAGGAATTCGTACAAAATCTATATAAATTGATAGACATGTATAATGTGTTTCAGATCTACTTTTCTGAAAACTAGGGATGCGCCGAATCAAGGATTCGGTTCGGGATTCTGCCTTTTTCAGCAGGATTCAGATTCGGACGAATCCTTCTGCCTGGTCGAACCAAATACAAATCGGTTTGGCCAGGCAGAAGGATTCGGGAAGGGAGGGAAATCACGTGACTTTTTGTCACAAAACAAGGAAGTAAAAAATGTTTCCCCACCCCTAATATGCATATATTCAGTATCAGGGCTGTTTGAAAGTAAAAATGACTTTAAAGGGATACTGTCATGGTGAAACATGTTTTTTTCAGCAAAAATGCCGCTCCTGGTAATTGAGAGCCGAATGAGCCCTGCGGAATGAGGGAAGGATTTTCAGGTGCGGGTTGGTGGGTCTCATCTAAATTTCTTATCTTATGTAATATTGTCTATATTTTACTCCTTTTAAAGTTTTAAAACTGCCACCCACTTTCGATGACATCACTTTCGGTTTGCAGCACCATCACTTCCTGTTTGGTGGTGGTCGGCGGGTTGCGGATAAGGCAGTTGCGGGTCTGGGTCGGGTAGCGGATCAAAGTGGTAAATATGTGGGTTGCAGTTTCGCGGGTTCGGGTCTCAGAAATTGGTTCCGCATCAGGACCTTAAATACTAACGAAAACTCACACATCCTACGATATCTACAAACAGTCAAATATATTTTTGCCTCTTAAATATGAAAAAGCACATCTTTAGGGCTATTGTGCCAGAAGGTTTCCAACTGCAAGCTGATGTGGAAGCCAAGGCTTTTCAAACTGTGATGAAGATTTGAAACACAAAATTCTGACAGTTGTTTTCTCTGTGCCATTAATCTAATATAAATTGTCCTCTGAGGCCAAAAGTAAGGCTGCAGCTCTTTATCGAGGGAGGGAAGAAAGAACTATTTCCATGCTGTTGTTTCCATCAGTTGTGCCTCGGCACCAGATGTTGGCTGTTAAATTCTGCAGCCGGCACAGTTCATGACTTCTCTAACACGGCTGTTTGCCACATCTGTAGCTGATGAAAGGGAGTGCAGAAGTGTGGCAGACGGGGGAAAGAAAGTGTGAGCGAGAGACACACAGACAAAGCTGGAGCCAAATGAATTGTCTTCAGCGCACGGCTATAAATAGGCGCTCACACACTTTTAAGCAGTCTCTGCACTCCAGCCTGAAAGCCACTTCTGCTCTGGATAAAACACAAGAGTTTCCAGGAAGCAATAAAGCAACTAGCAGCCTCCCCGGTGTTGCAGAACTACTACTCCCATCACCCCTGATGGTTGGTGAGATGGTGAGAGTTGTCGTTTGAAAGGATATGGAAGTTTATAGTGTACCAGAATGTTCCAAACAAAAGTTTTTTTGTTTTTAAAACGCTCATAAAATGTGTATGGTAAGCAGGCCATTTAAACTACAGTCTTCCATAAAGATGTGCCATTTTAATTGACATTCAAGGGGTGGTTCACCTTTAAGTTAACTTTTAGTATGTCATAGAATGGCCAATTCTAAGCAACGTTTCAATTTGTCGTCATTATTTCTTTTTTTATAGTATTTGCATGATTTGTGACTCGTTTCACCTTTCAAATAGGGGTCACTGACCCCATCTAAAAACAAATGCTCTGTAAGGCTACAAATGTATTGTTATTGCTACGTTTTACTACTCATCTTTATATTCTGTATAGGCCTCTGCTATTCATATTACAGTCTCTTATTCAAATCAATGCATGGTTACTAGGGTAATAAAAGCTGAATAAAAAGCTAAATAACTCAAAAAACAGAAATAATAAATAATGAAAACCAATTGCAAATTGTCTCAGAACATCACTCTCTGCATCATACTAAAAGTTAACTCAAGGATGAACAACCCCTTTAAGAAATAACGCTGCTGGCTCTGGGATGCACCATAGCAATCTTATGCCATAGTATGAAATTAAATAGGGAGGATGTATTTGCCCTTTAATATTACCCATTGTGATATATTGTGTGCAAACATTTTACTGGGGCAAACAGTATACAGAATATGCTGCAAAGGGACACTTAAGATAGCAATAGACTTAACAATTACGATCTTTCCTAGAAAAGATGTTTCCATGAAAGATCGTTTGTTTCAATACACACTAGTAGAGCTGAATCGTCATATATACATATAGAAACAATAGGATTCTGCCTGTATCTGTGGGTGCCTTCAAAGGCGCCAAATCAATTTTTTTCGGCCTGCCCGATCGAAACCCAACCGATATCGGTCAGTTCATCTCCCACCGTACATGCACCGAATATCGTACAAAAATTAGTTTTATTCAATATCGGTGCATCTATGGCCACAGCTTTCGCAGATACCACACCATCATCAACATTTCGGTAAGGCACGCTCTCCCTATCTCCCAAAACACTGATGCAATGGGTGGTAAATTCAACTGTCAAATGCTTCTCAACTGTGTTCATGCTTTGCTGCTTTTCAAAAAATTCTGCAACGGTTATTCAGAATGCTCTGGACCTGGGGTTTTCTGAATAAGGGTTCTTTCTAGGGATGCACCGAATCCACTATTTTGGATTTGGCCAACCCCAGAATCCTTTGCGAAAGATGTGGCCGATACCAAACCGAAACTTAATTGTTTACTTCCTTGTTTTGTGACAAAAAGTCACGCGATTTCCCTTCCCGCCCCTAATCGGATTCGGATTCGGTTTGGCCGGGCAGAAGGATTTGGCTGAATCGAATCCTGCTGAAAAAGCCTGAATCCCGAACATAATCCAAGATTCGGTGCATCCCTAGTTCTTTCCATAATTTGGATCTCCATACCTTAAGTCTACTAAAAAAACAATTTAAACATTAATTAAACCCAACAGAATTGTTTTGCCTTCAATAAAGATTAATTATATCTTAGTTGGGATCAAGTACAAGCTACTGTTGCAACATACGGTATCCCCAGTAGTGGAACTACTGTGGGTGTAAAGGGTGCAACTGCACCAGGGTCCGCAACCCCTCAGGCCCACCGGCGATTTGCCACCACAATGTCTGCTTCCAGAGAGGGATGGGGGGCCTGGCTGTATGTCCTGCACCCAGGCCCCACACCGGGTAGTTACATTACTGGTATCCCAAACCCAGAACACACACCAAGGTCCACTCTTCTGCCTATAACAACCACCTTTCGCTTTGGGAGGAGCCCTCCGCTACTCGGATGCCGCCATGGTACAGGCTGATACATTAGATAGCTTTGAGAATAGGTTGGATGGTGTTTAGTAAGTGAAAGAACACAGGGTTATGGGAGATAGCTCATAGTACAAATTGATCCAGGGACTAGTCCCATTGCCATTTTGGAGTCAGGAAGGAATTTTTTCCCTCTGAGGCAAATTGGAGAGGCTTCAAATGGGTTTTTGCCTTCCTCTGGATCAACTGGCAGTTAGGCAGGTTAAGTATAGACTTAAGGTTGAACTTGATGGACGTGTGTCTTTTTTTCAAGCTAACTTACTTACTATGTTACTATGTAACTGGGACCAAGTCCAGATTAATCAGGGCATTGGAGAAAGGCAATAGCTTGTGTGTGTGTGCGTGTGTAGACGGCACAACAGTAACAGATTTACATATGCAAAACTGTGAAGCAACAGGCACCCCCCAACTGACCCACAGCTTGTAGTGGCTGCTCAGCAATTCCCAGTTTGGGCTGTGTAAGCGAGTGGGCGTCGCGTGAGTACCATCTGGGTGCCACTTTATTAAAATCTGGCAACCTTCCTGTTACAGGCAAGCTGGCAAAGAGAAAGGAATAAATTGCATCATTTAGTTAACATCCACTCGCTCTGCGGCTGTTAAAAAGCCATGACTGAATAATAATTTGGTTATTGCTTTTGCCAGATGGAGAAGCCGGAGAACTCTCTTTCCAATGCTCCCTTCAAAACAACGAGGGGAAAAAAAAGCCAATTTGAAATATTTCCATCTCATAGCAAATGACTAAATTTAGAGCTTTTAACAAGCACCCGGGGAAAGGCATTCGGGTGCTTGTCCTCGCTATATAAACTCTCATGAAAAACGAGGAGAGCGGCAGTTAATGACTGCCGTGCCATAATGACTCTATGAAGCTTCTTGGCTTTAAATTTAGCTTGAAATGCACGGACGTCCCAACGGGTGTTTGCACTTTTTTTTTCTCTCCAAGTTGTGTTTGTGCATTGGTCTGTGACCAAATCTACACATTGTATTTGCGGGCCCATGTGGAATCTGTGTTTAAGCCGCAATGCCAAAAGTACTTTTTTCTAATTTTATTTTGGATATGTCTTTTATTAGGGATTAAAATGCTGCTAAATAATATGTATATATTCTAGTCGTGTCACAGGAAAGCCTGACATCATCAGTTTGGTTAAGCAGAGGCTCTCGCTCATATTTGGGGAGTCTAGGTATTTAATAAACACACAAAGTCTAAAAAGAACGAAATCTGGTTATAGGTTTGTGCAGGGATGTCAAGTCTGCAACCTGCCAGATGTATTTAAAGGGGAAGTAAAGACTAAGATAGAATAAAGCTAGAAATGCTGTATTTTGTATGCTAAACATAAATTTACTGCACCACAAGCCTAATCAAACAAATGATTTATGCTTTCAAAATTGGCCACAGGGGGGTCACCATCTTGTAACTTTGTTAAACACCTTTGCAAGACCAAGACTGTGGACATGCTCAGTGTGGTCTGGGCTTCAGTTGGGAGGTTAAGCTTAGGGATCGTCATAAATTAGAGCAAATACAGCAAAACTGATTAATAATCAGAATATACAGATTGCACTGGGTCCTGTGTTGTCATGTAATCTAATGTGGAGTTTATAGTTTTTGTATTGTTTAATACAAACTTTCTCCAACTCTAAATAATCCTCCAAATAGAATCCCAGTGTATCTGTTTAAATCTGGTCCCTGCAGCTGGAGTTGGAAACAGTAAAGGGGATGTAAAGACAAAATCCAATACAAATCTCTACACAGTCTCCGACTGCTCTACAGGGAAACAAACAAAGCTGCTTGCGTTCTGCATGGCTGGGAAGTAAGGCGGGGGCTCCCCCTGCTGTTCATAAGTATCATTGTTTCCCTGGGACCGTCTGACAATTCCTATCCACAGCAGTAAATGAAGGGAGAATTTCACTGCATACAGTCAGGATAATTATAAAAACGGTACACATATTTTTTACTAAAGTATATTGGAGATAGGTTTCTTTTTCATTAAGAAAGTAAAAATTGGATTTTATTTTTTTGCCTTTACATGCCCTTTAACTACAATCATTGGAATACAATGACAGCTGGGGGCTTTTAAAAGGCTAGTATATAGAGTCCTGCGCAGGTCCAGTTGGGCAGACCCGTGCTCCCGAAACTTACCCGCAGTGTCCTAATTTTAGGCCTGACCCGTGATTGTGAAAACTGGAAGTGACATCACTGGCGGACATAAGTGATGTCACTGTGGAGGCGGATCAACCAAGTTGGGAGAAATAGTTACATTTAACTGCAGAACAGTAGGTGTGGGGAATGAAGCCTGCAATCGGCCCGAATACCCAGGCAGGGTACCCGTGGACTGTGGACATCCAGCATTTTCAGGGGATAGCGGTATTTCCGCCCCAAAACCCAAAATCTTTGCAGGTATTCCCGATGCAGGACCAGTATACCTTTAAATTCCCCTGGCTCAACACAGTGGAATACCAATGCTAAAACAACAAGAAGTTTTCTCCAAAGGAAAGACCAAAATGAAGATAAAATTTCAAATAATTTATTGGGACATACAGATGACCACCTACTGGGGCCCAAGTAGGCACAAAATGCATTAGTCGGTCATTTGTATATCACAATACATTATTTGAATTTTTTATCTTAATTTTGGTCTTTACTTTTGGAGAAAACTCACAACTTCTTGTTGTTTTGGATGAATTGTGAGTATTTTTCTCCCCTCATTCATTATTTTTTGATACTTTCTTTCTGATTAATAATGGTGTAATTAATGGCATTGCGCACCAATTTCTTTAATATTTCGGAATACCAATGCTGCCACAGTTTTATTTTATCTCCCTGTACAAGCTACAAGTTATTTGCAAACTTACGTGGCTTAGTATGCTTATGCTTAGTACAGGTATGGGACCTGTTATCCAGAATTCTTGGGACCTGGGGTTTTCTGGATAACGGATCTTTCCTCAAGGATCTTCATACCTTAAATCTACTAGAAAGTGATGAAAACATTAAACTAAATAGGCCAAACTTGCTTCAAATAAGGATTAATCATTAAGGATTTATTATTACAGAAAAATCATTTTATTTTAAAAATGTGGATTATTGGGATTAAATGGAGTCTATGGAAGATTTCTGTAATTCAAAGCTTTCTGGATAACGGGTTTTCAGATAACCAAAAAGCAATAAAAAAGCAATAACAAAAACATTCTAGGGTAGGCATGCTGAATTCCCTTTGTGTGACAGATACTTCACTTGAGATGTAGTAGCAGCACTTATTTACAGCCTAAGATAAAATGCTGATAGTTTAAAGGGGAAAATATACCATTAGTATGTAAAGTTTCCTTTTCCTATAGGCAGAAGGGATTCCTATGAATCAGAAGAGGCTATTCTGACCAGGTAACCTCATACAAAACCGCCAATAGAACAGTGACCTCTGCTGGAAAAATGCTCCTGAAATTTTTGAGAACACTAGGGGGCCCATTTATTTGACCTCAATATTTTCTTGTCAATGTTTTTAGGAGAAAAACGCTAAATTTTCATGGAAACCCCCCCCTTTTTTTTAAGAGAGAGAATTATACCCCAAAAGTGAATCTAAATCTAAATCCGAAAATACGCCATCTCAAACCTGTCAAAGTCAATGGCAGATGTCCCTGAAGTTGTTTCTGGACAATCCCAAAAAGTCGAGTTTTCACAGCCGAAGTTTGATAAAATCAAGTTTTTGGATTGTTAATCATATGATACCGAATTGACGCTTGATATTGTAGCGACGTTTTGTCGCTTCAATTTTTTTTTCAACAAAAATTATTGATAAAAGATTTCATTTCGTGGAAGAGAGTTTGGTTAGCTTTGTTTTCATAAAAAAGATGAGACTAATTAGAGTTATAGTAAATAAGCCCCTTGTTGTGTTGTACATTGGGACAAATCCTCATATAAGAATCATTATTCAACTGTACAATAAAACCACTATAGATCTTGGATCATGTTATAAAGTGGTTAGTATAATGCCGTGTTAGTTAGGGCACGAAGCATGCAATTACAGTGAACTTGATTTACCTTGACAATGAGGGAATTTGACGGTGCCATTAGAACATTAGGGGAATGCATAAATGAGCCATTGCCAAAATGCAGCCCTCCAGCCTTTAGCACAGGGGTGCACAAAAGATAGATCAGGATCTACCAGTAGACCTTTAGGGTAGAGACACACGTGGAGATTCAGGTAGATTAGTCGCCCGGCGACAAAACATCTCTTCTTCGGGCGACTAATCTCCCCGAACTGCCTCCCGCCAGCTAGAATCTTAATCGCTAGTGGGATGGCACTCGGATCGCTTTGTTTTCCGAAGTTGCCTCACGAGGAAACTTTGGGCGACTTCGGAAAACAGATCGATCCGAGTGCCATCCTGCCGGCGGGAAGGCAGTTCTGGGAGATAAGTCGCCCAAAGAAGAGGCAATTTGTCGCCAGGCGACTAATCTCCCCAAATCTCCACGTGTTTGTGCCCTTAGCTGGTGATCTGTAGATCTCAAGACACTGTCAACAAACAGCTTGTCTAAATCAACCTACTGTTTCAGGCTTTTCATTCAGATATTTAAAGGGGTTTTTCACCTTCCAAACTATTTTTTTCAATTCAGTTGTTTTTAGATTGTTCCCCAGAAATAAAGACCTTTTCCAATAACTTTCCATTATTTATTTTTTTACTGTTTTTCCAAAATCTAAGTTTAAAGTTGAATGTTCTGGTGTTTGAGTCTGGCAGCTCAGTAATTCAGGTGCAGACTCTGAACTGTAACAATTTTGCAACATGCAAAAAATATCCATCAGTTACCCCCAATCTGTACCTGTGCCAGCGGCAGCCAGAAAAAAAATCCATCATATTGCCCCTAATTTGTACCTGTGCCAGCAGGAGCCAAAATCCATCATATTACCCCAAACATCTGTGTTCCTCTGCCAGCAGCCACCATATTGCTCCATGTACCTGTGCCAGCAGCAGCCACATGCTCTGGAGTATTAGCAACTATTGTATCAATTCTAACAGCTGCCTATAATGAAACCCAGAGATTCTGCTCAGCAGGGACAAAAATAAAAAATGTATCAACTAAATGTAACCATTTAGAACAGTTTACAGGGTCGGCGACCCTGTATTGATGTAGATCATAATGGGACAACATTACTAAAAGTAGACATCACATTAGTAAAGTATGGACACTCCTGCTTTAGCAGCTGATTGGATACAAAGAGGGACACAGGTTGAAAATCCCTAGAATATAATAATGTTTGCACAACATAATCTCTGCTTTGTACTTTTATTCCCAGCACCCCGTGTTAGGGGCCCCCGGGGGAATTGCCATCTCTCTGCCCAACTGTAGCGCACATAATCCTTAGGTGCTGTCAGGGACGGAACAAGGGGTAAGCAGAGTAGGTGCCGCTTGGGCGCAATCAATGGGGGTAGCACTTTTAAGGGGAATTTTCTTTTTTTTACATATTTGGGGGCAATATCTTGGCTGCTGCTGGCACAGGTAAACAGATGATTAGGGTCAATATTATGGATTTCTGGCTCTTTCAGGCACAAGAACATATTTGGGGACAATATTGTGGATATTTGGCTGCTGCTGGCACAGGTATAGATTGGGGACAATATGAGGGATTGGCTGCTGCTGGCACAGGTACAGATTGGGAGTAATATGAGGGATTGGCTGCTGCTGGCACAGGTATAGATTGAGGGAGATATGAGGGATTGGCTGTTTCTGGCACAGGTACAGATTGGGGGCAATAGAAGAGATTGGCTGCTGCTGGCACAGGTACAGATTGGGGGCAATATGAGGGATTGGCTGCTGCTGGCACAGGTACATGGAGCAATATGGTGGCTGCTGGCAGAGGAACACAGATGTTTGGGGTAATATGATGGATTTTGGCTCCTGCTGGCACAGGTACAAATTAGGGGCAATATGATGGATTTTTTTTCTGGCTGCCGCTGGCACAGGTACAGATTGGGGGTAACTGATGGATATTTTTGCTTATGCTGGCACAGGTACAGATTGGGGGTTTGGGGGCAATCTGAGGTATTGACTGCCGTTGGCGCAGGTACAAAAGAGGGCAATAGGATAGGTGCTGGCACAGGTACAGGGGGCAATATGAATGGTAAGGTGGGAAATGGTAATGCAGGACCGGGTGGGAGGGGGGCACCGATTGAAGCCCTTGCCTCGGGTGCCAAAATACCTTGGCCCAGCCCTGGGTGCTGTACTTGGGGGGGGGGGAATGACTATCCATCTGTTCTAACAGTAGTTCATAGCAGGAGGGAATGGGAAGTGCTGACACATCACAGGGTGAGTGAGCAACGGCAGAAGGAAATTATGTTTTCTATTTACAAAAGCCATGAAAGGATAATAAATTCCAGGACAATAAATAAACAATGACTGCTCCGAGGTCTCCGTACATTTACAATGGGAATACTGATGCGCAGATCTAAATGATTCAATGCCAAGACGGGAGCGCTTAAACAACCTTTATTGTGCCAAAAACATGTAGGTGTTTTATCTAAATAAATATTCCAAAGACTTTTATTTCCTAGATATGCTTTAAATATAAAATGAGATGACCCCCCTCACTTTTAGATTAAACATTTATTGGCTAGGATTAAAGGGGAAGTAGCTGTATTGAACAAAAGCATGATGATTAGTATTCTCACTTTGTAATGAATTCAATATCATAATGCACCAACTGGAAACTCTGTATTAATAAACATAGAGACAGTTATTTGACTGAAAGAAGGGGTTAGAAAATTAAAATAAGGATTTTAATCTGCCCCTAGGAACTGTGGGGGGGGGATATGAAAACATCTCTACTATATCTTTAAAGGGGTTGTTCACCTTTTTATTAGCTTTTAATATGATGTATAGAGTGATATTCTGAGACAATTTGCAGTTGATTTTCATTTTTTTATTATTTGTGTTTTTTGTGTTATTTAGATTTTTATTCAGCAGCTCTCCAGTTTGCAATTTCAGCCATCTGGTTGCTATGATCCAAACTACCCTAGCAACCATGCACTGATTCGAATAAGAGACTGGAATATGAATAGGAGAGACCTCAATAGAAAGATAAGGAATAAAATAAAATACATTTGTAGCCTTACAGAGCATTGGTTTTTTTTTTTTTGATGGAGTCAGTGACCCCCCATTTGAAAGCTGGAAAGAGTCAGAAGAAGAAGGCAAATAATTCAAATACAAAAAAATGAAGACCAATTGAAAAGTTGCTTAGAATTAGCCATTCTATAACATACGAACAGTTAACTTAAAGGTGAAGCATCTCTTTAAGGAATACTTTGATTGTAGGCTGGTTTTTACAACTAAATCTGACCCCACTTGGGATAGGGATTTGTCTGATGACATCATCAGAGGGGCAGTTTCATTCATTTTAATCCTTATTGGAAGCAATACTAGCCTTTTAGGTTTGATAAATGTTTACATGATTTCATACCTCCCAACATTTTGGAAATAAAAAGCGGGACAAAAAAGTTGGCGCACGAAGCGTGGTGAAAATTTTTTAGCTATGCCCATTTTTTTGTACACCCCGCCCCCCAATTACCATGTTCATTTGACAAAATTTGGCAGGTTCTGAAAGTTTGAACATATTTCTGTGTTTTTTCAGTTATTACGGTTTTGCTAATGAAGGTTGCCCTTTAAGCTGCGATTCTAACTTCTCCTAAGGGACACGTTACCTTATATTGTTACAAAGGTATCTTATCTGCAGCTGTGGCTGTTCTGGGCTCTCTACCAAAAGCCAATTAAGTTAGAAACTTTTTTGTTTCTTTTTCTGGCTGTTCAGTGCAGAGAAAACCCAGAACTTTCCAGTACAAACGAGGGACTGCGGGTTGAGCTGTCAAAAGAGGGCTGTCACTCTAAAAACGGGACAGTTGGGAGTTATGTGATTTTTTAAGTATACTTAGGGGCAGATTTATCAAGGGTCGAATAGCAAATTCTAATTTTCGAGTGTCGAAATTCACACATTCAAATATTAATCCCCCTATTTGAATGTAAATTCGAATGTAAGATTTATCACACAGAAACAGTCCTATTATTATTATTATTATTAACATGTATTTATATAGCGCCAGCATATTGCGTAGCACTGTATTTCGAATATTCACCACCTAAAACCTGCCGAGTTCATGAACAAGTCAATGGCAGAGGTCTGTTGAGCCATTTGGAGATGTTAATAGCCTTCCTGACATTCGAGTTTTTTTTTTCGGGAGAAGAACTCGATTCGTACCAATTGAATACGGTTCGAATTTTCGGGTCGGAACCATTCAATTGAATATTAGACATTACATTTTTTTATTAAAGGAAAACTATACCCCAAACAATGTAGGTCTCTATAAAAAGATATTGCATAAAACAGCTGATATGTAAAACCCTGCTTCATGTAAATAAACCATTTTCATAATAATATACTTTTCTAGTAGTATGTGCCATTGGGTAATCATAAATAGAAAATTGCCATTTTAAAAAATAAGGGCCGCCCCCTGAGATCATACGATTCACTGTGCTCACAAACATACCAACAAACCATACATGTTAGGTCACATGAGCCAATTAACAGACAGAGCTGTGTCTTTTGCTTCTTCCTGTTACAGTTAGAGCTGCAGTATTTCTGGTCAGGTGATCTCTGAGGCAACACACAGACCATCACGTAATGGGGGTTCATGGCAAGAGATGTAAAAGGGCAATATTTACTTAAATTTATATTCCAGTTTGGTAAGATTCTTTAATATGCCACTTAATATGATATAAACTATCTGTTGCTTAAGTGTTCATTTTGGGGGTATAGTTTTCCTTTAAATACCCTCCCAGATGAAGTGTGAGTATATTCGAATTAAAAGAAATTAACATGAATTCAAAAATTTGATAAATGGGATAATGGGATAAATTACAGAAAGATTCCATATATGGAAACCCCCAGTTCCTGAGCATTCTGGATAACTGGTTCCATATCTGTAATAATAAAAAGAATAAAGTGATATCCCCTTAAGAAGAAAAAAAAAAAAAAAGGTACATGACAAAAGGAAAGTGTTGTGTTTCACTAGCCGTTGTACTTCGGAGTAGTTAATGGTTTGTGGTAGAGCAATTTGTCCAAGGCAGGCCACAATATACATAATGACAGTGTGTAGGAACGATGGGCTGACTGGGTTGTGAATGGCGGCGAGTATGACATCACTGCTTCTTCACTTTCATCTCGGAGAGAAGTATTTTAACAGGCAGACGGGACCAGTCACATAAAAATCACCGGCAAAAAAAAAAAAAAGTCTATACTTGTCTAAGCCATACGGAATGGATTTATTGAACTTTTCCATTCTGTATTTCACTTCTACATACATTTATATACACACAGAGAAAGCCTAATGCATTTCTGTATCAACTGACAAATTCAAGCTGGATGTCAAAAAGATTTAAAAACTCATTAGTGCACTTTCTCCAGCTCCACATTGCCCTGAAAATTATATACAGTATTTAGAATGCATATATTAATACAGGTATACAATCCATTATCCGGAAAACCGTTATCCAGACAGGCTACGAATTAAGGGCAGGACTACACGGCCGAATCTACCACGATCCTCCGCCGCGCTGTGGGTTTGCGCCGACTAGGTTTCCTTCCCCTTTAAGGATTTGGAGATCCAAATTACAGAAATATACATTATCCAGAAAACCCCAGGTCCTGAATATTCTGTATTAACAGGTCTCATAGGATTTGGTTCGGGATTCGGCCTTTTTCAGCAGGATTCGAATTCGGCTGAATCTTTCTGCCCGGCCGAACCGGGCAGAAAGAGGACAGAATGAGGAGAAACAGATGCTGAGAGACGAATAGTGAAGATAAACTTGTTTATTTCAGAAACAGTACATAATCTTTAATTGATAATATTTAGAAAGTTTCTTATTTCAGTATGTTGAAGCTTATATTCAATTTTCATTTTAGTGATAGTTCACCTTTAACTTTTAGTACGTTATAGAATGGGCAATTCTAAGCAACTTTTCAATTGGCCTCAATTTTTTATCGTTTATTACTTGACTTCATCAGCTTTCTAATGAGGGTCACTGACCCCGCCTAAAATTAAATGCTCTGTAAGGCTACAAATTTATAGTTATTGTTACTTTTTATTACTCATCTTTCTATTCAGACCCTCTCCTATTCTTATTCAAAACAATGCATGGTTGCTAGGGCAATTTGGAACCTAGCAACCAGATTGCTGAAACTGCAACCTAAAGAGCTGCTAAAAAAAAAAAAAAAGCTTAATAACTCAAAAACTACAAAAAATAAAAACCAATTACAAATTGCCCCAGAATATCACTCTCTACATCATACTAAAAGTTAACGCAAAGGTGAACAGCCTTTTTAAACTAAACAGCTCTTGGGATATTTATAGTTGAACCATTCTTTGCAATGGCGGATCGGTGTAGAACTTAATGTAGACATGGCACAAAAGAAAATCTGATTTTAAGCCGTTAAAGTCATGTCAGCAATAGGGGCACTTGCACAGGGCAGAGCAATTTAATCTTTACCTTTCTGTTTAAATTAAACACAAGATCATTTCCTTCAGCCGAGATTCTGATTAAACCGAAACTCATCTCAAAGGCATTAAATGCATTCTCTCTTCTAACTCTACAGGGTGTTATTCATCACTAAAATCTAATGATAAAAAAAACCTGGTAGGTTTCTCTGATCATACTACTGATTTGCTCCGGCCATGCTTCATTGATTCTCACGGCTATTAGCATTATCACAGTGCATAAACTTTGGCTTAGGTGGCACATTTCCTAAGTGAAGATCACTCTTATGACCCTTCTGCTTAGTATTATACCAAGGCCAGCCATTCCCAATCCTCTGGTTGTACAGTAGCACCAACTGAAATAGGGGAAGAAGCACAGCACAAAATGTGTGGGGGCATATATATATACTCTACATTTAAGAGATGTTTCACTATTGATCTAAGCAGCTTCTTCAGTTCATTGACTGGTATCGGACATCCCTGGCATATAAACTCTTCCACTAATCCAATCACAATGGCCAATTGTAACTTTTCCGAGAAGTCACTGCTGAAACTCACAGAGGGGTGAATGCTGTGTAGTTACTGTGATAGGATTACCAAGATATCGTGCATCTCCTAGAACCAAGGGTTACTTGTGAGATTTGCATGAATGGATGTGTGAAGCGTTCTAAATACCGCCAGGGTACAGTCTTCAGTTATTAATCAGCAAGTCCAATTGCTCTAGAATTATTTATACTAGAGGTAACCTGGCCTGATGACCTGGATAAACGAGAATCTTCATAGTCAGCAATAAAGTCCTTTACTCTTTAGTTTTACAGTAGGCTTTCATTTACCCTGTCATTAAACTCAATGTAAAACACATGCTCAGTCTAGACCAGCGATCCCCAATCTGTGGCTCACAAGCAACATGTTCCTCCCCAACCCCTTGGATGTTGCTCCCAGTGGCCTTAAAGCAGGTGCTTCTTTTTGAATTTCAGGCTTGGAGGCAAGTTTTGGTTGCATAAAACCCTTCGTAATGCCAAACAGAATCTTCTGAAGGCTGACAGTCCACAGAGGGGCTACTAAATGCCAATCAAAGCTCATATTTGATACCCCCAGGAACTTTTTCCTTGTGTTGCTCCCCAACACTTTTTCAATTTGAATGTGGCTCATGCGTATGAAAGGTTGAGGACCAGGCCTGCTCAAAAGACACTTAAAAATGCTCTAGAGGGTGGCCCATAATAGCATAAAGGATAGCATATAAAACCCAGTCTAAAGGTTAGGGGTTAAATACACTCATGGTTTGTTGCAACTTCTAGATACTTCTTTGTTGGTGCTATCTTCGGATTATCACGTGACTCATCTTGAAATGGAAGCCGAAATTGGAGAAAAAGGAAGATGCACTCGTAAAGTACTTTATCACTGACGAAGGAGGTGTGAGACCTCTGAAACGTTTGATCCTTTTTGTACTCCGCACCAATAAAAGTTTGGAGGTACTTTTTGTACACTGCATTTATCGTACGAGTGCATCTTCCTTTTTCTCCAATTTTAGCATATAAAACCCTTCTAACATTCAAAGTCCTTCACTCCTCTGCTCTTCACTACATTTCTTCTCTTGTCTCATTCTATGTTCCTGGTCGTACTTCTCCGCTCCTCTGTTAGCCTCCCATCCATTTAGACTGTGCAAGGACCTCCTTCCCACTATGTCTCTTAACACATAGCACTTAAGCTCTTTGTCCAGATATTTTTGTGTAATATTTATATTTATTGTACCGTATATACTTGAGTATAAACCGAGTTTTTCAGCCCCCAAAATATGCTGAAAAACTCTACCTCGGCTTATACTCGGGTCAAGCTCAAAAAAACGGTAGAATAGTCGCCGGCGCCTAAGAATAGTCGCTGGCGTTCAAGAATAGTCGCCGGTGTCCAAGAATAGTGTCCAAGAATATTCGCCGGCGTCCAAGAATGGTCGCCGGCACCTCCAATGGGAGCAGAAACCCTCAATTTTTTGATTGAAACTTACCAGAAGCTGCTGCATTTCTCACCCTAGGCTTATACTCGAGTCAATAAGCTTTCCCAGTTTTTGGAGGTAAAATTAGGTACCTCGGCTTATACTTGGGACGGCTTATACTCGAGTATATACGGTATATTATATTAAGTGATGTGTCTTCCCCGTGTATACTTTTCTATATTTTGTACTTTTATGCAGTGTACAGCGCGGCAGCTCTTTAACAGCATTTTACAAATAAAGTTATACATACATACATACATACATAAAGGGGGTGTCAGTAGAAAGCAGCAGAGGGTACCCATTTTAGGGGCAGAACCATTAGCGGTGGCTGCAAATATATCCAGCTAGAACAGGGTTTGGGACAGGCAGAGAATGGTTCCAATTGGTGGTATCTTTATCCTAACTATAGAAGGGAAAGCAACTCACAGTTCGTCCTGCCGCAAGGAAAATGCAAGAAAAATTAACAAACCAACTATGAATTTTACCAAAATGTGCAATAGAGTAAGAGTAATTTATAATTTTAGCGTTTTTTCAGCAAAAAACATCTGCCAACATGGATGCCTTCTGGAAAGTATTAACTATCCTAAAACGAATAATTTCAGCTGGCAAAGAAAATAATTCTTCAGACGTTAAATCCGTGTGATTATGGCAAATTGTTGACTTTTGGTCGTTTTTTTGAATTAAACTTCTGCAGCTGAATAATGTTTTTTTTTTTTCTACGGTATTTCTTGAATCTCACCAAGTGAAAGTTTAGCTGTGCTTGCCCAGAATAAAAGAAGAAAAAAAAAAAAAGACAGCAAACTGTCTCTTTCTTTGTGGAGAGAGCGTGGCCACAACCAGAGGGCAGTGAGATGTGTCAATACCGGAGCCATTTTTCCTGTTACGCTTTGTGGTTTTCCTGACAGAGGGAACATCAAACATGCTTGCATGAAGTTTAACATCACTATTCAGGACATTAGACGTAATGTACTTGAAATTATAGACAAAACCACAAATTGCAGGGATTGAGGCAGAAGTAGAAAAATACCGCATTCCTCCACAAGCGTATAAATGAATTGTATGCCGAAAAATTTTAATGACACGGCATCAACAAACCTTATATTAGATGCATTAACCTGCAGGTAATAGAAGAACATGAAGAAGCCTGCTCTCTCGTAAACCCAACGAAAAACTGGTCAGGCATTTAGTTACAATGATTCCGGCAAAAATAACAAGAGCCACCTACACGTAAAATGTGCCTCTTAAATGAACACTAGTTTATATCATGTTATACTCATAGAAACTTTACGACTCACAGTAACTCCGGAACACCATTATTTAGCAAATTAACACACGCATGCATTTTTAAAGGGGTTGCTCACCTTAAAATTACGTTTTATAGTATGGGGCAGACAGCATTCAGCGTCATGATTTGTGATTTTTGCATTATTTAGATCCAAGGCTAAACATTAATTACTAAGGAGTTAATTACCCTAGCAACCCAGCAGCAAGATACATAGCAGAGGGCCTAAAAAGAAAAAGGGGTTGTTCACCTTCCAAACTATTTTTCAGTTTAGTTGCTTTCAGATTTTTCAACAGAAATAAAGACTTTGTGTAACTGCTTTCCTTTTTTTTATTTTATTTTTTTTCCAAAATTGAAGTTTAATGTTCCAGTTTCGGGCTGGCAATTCAGTGATCCAGGTGCAGAATCTGTTACAATTTGCTCCATTAGTTGACACATTTCTCAGCAGCATTGTTTGCAACTATTGTATCAATTCTAACAGCTGCCAAAAGATATAAAATGTATTAATGAATGCTTCAATTTAGAACAGTTTATAGAGCTGCTTTGGAAAGACATAAAAATGTGAAAAATTAAACTTCAATATTAGAAAAAAAGGTCAGAAATAAAGACTAGAAAGTATATGAAAAAGTCTTTATTTCTGGCGAACTATCTAAAAACAACTGAAATAAAAAAAAAGTAGTGTTGGAAGGTTGAACAAACATTTTAAAATATAAAAGTCAAAATAAAACTCAAGTCGATCTGTTTTTCGTTGCTGGGGTCAGTGAACCCAATAACCATTTTTAGTTGTGAAGACCAAATTTAAGGATAAAAAAAACCCCTTCTTAATAACTTTCCCCATTCCAGAAGCCTCCTGTCCCCCTACAAAATCAAACTTACTGGAGACTGCCCCGTTTCCAAAACTTGGGACTAAAAACTTTTCTGAGAACCGAATCACCAATCAGCTTGTCAATTAGGATTTTGTCAATTAGGATTTAATTGGCCTCAACTGCATATGCTCCTAATGGGATATTGTACAAAGGAGGACCTCTGCTTTTTTAAACCAGGTATAGAAAAAGGGCAGTTTAGGGGTTACACTGTAGTGGGGTTCAGGTGGGGTGGGGGAATGTGGGCTCTGGAGGAAGCCTTGAAAAAAAAAAGTTGCTTTGAAAAGGTTTGTCTAATACTAAAAAGTTAATGCAAAGGTGAACTTCCCCTTTAAAAACAGACAAAGCCATATATAAAGTAATTTTCACTTAAATGAGCATCTTAGATATATTGGTTGATATTTTTTAAACAAATTGCACTAAAGAAGATTCTGTTTTGTCAATGCAACGTTAATAAAGTTATCCCTATTCATTATCATGAAAATCTGTCAATACTTTGGATGCCGCATCATTCTTTGAAGTGTCCAGTGATTTTAGTACTCGGATTCAGATGGCCTAAAAATGTCAAGCCAAAGAACAGTTTTTTTTGACCATTATTAAACATTTCTGTTGTTTTAAAGTAATTTATAAAGGCAATTTCTATTGCAGGGTGTTAGTGTCTTGCTGCACTGCTAGTTCTGACTCTTTTTGGAAAACCAAAACTAGAGATTACTAGTTAGGGTCATAAAACAATATCGGTGGCATCTTACTATATAGTTACTATATACTAGAAGTACAAAAGGGGAGGCACAGAGTTTGCAGACAGCCAAAATCAATTTTTAAAAATGTACGAGTCTGAATTTGGGCAAAAAGTGAAACATTTAAAGGGGTTGTTCACCTTTTAGTATGATGTAGAAAGTGATTTTCGGAGACAATTTGCAATTTGTTTTCATTTTTGATTATGTGTGTTTTTTGTTATTTAGCTTTTTATTTAGCGGCTCTCCAGTTTGTAACTTCAGCAATCTGGTTACTAGGGTCCAAATTACCCAAATGCCTTTGCATTGATTTGAAGAAGAGACTGGAATATGAAAGAGGAGTAATAGAAAGTAGCAATAACAATATATTTGTAGCCTTAAAGAGCATTTGTTTTTTTTAGATGGGATCAGTGACCCCCATTTAAAGGCTCGAAAGAATCAGAAGAAGCTATTAAAAAAAACAAAAACAAATGAAGACCAATTGAAAAGTTTCTTAGAGTTAGCCATTCTATAACATACTAAAAGTTACCTTAAATGAGAATCCAACCCTTTAAGAAAAAACCCCGTACTTCCCACCCCGCAGAAACACCCCCCCCTCCTCCCCCCAGCCCCCCCCCCGCCGGGGAAATGCCCCATACTTTATAGGTACCCCTCTGCGCAGATTCTGGAATCGGAATTCATCATCATCATCATTTATTTATATAGCGCTGTCAAGATACGCAGTGCTTTACTGCAGTTATAGCAAACAGGGAATAAATGGTGGATAACAGACAAGGATTAGAGTAGAATAGGGTTTACAAACTAAAAGGTTAGGGTACAATTGAGACATTAGGATTGTATAAACACTGTCATTTTTGATACAGCAATGATTAATTAAGGAATTCCACGCAGCCATCTTCCGGGTCTTCGGCAAGCCGAGTGGGAGATCGGCATTTTGGCGCATGCGCAGTTGGAGCAATTTGCCAGTTTGTACTGGGCAAGCGTCGAATCTCACGAAAATTGCCTAAGTGCCGGAAGAATGATGTGGTTTTTGAGTTATTTCGCTTTTTATTCAGCAGCTCTCCAGTTTGCAATGTCAGCAATCTGGTTGTTATTACCCTAGCAACCGTGCATTGATCTGAATAAGAGACTGGAATATGAATAGGAGAGGACCTTACTAGAAAGATGAGTAATAAAAAGTAGCAATAACAATAAATGTGTAGCCTTACAGAGCATTTGTTTTTTAGATGGGAGTCAGAAGAAAAAGGCAAAAAAATTATAAAACTATAAAAAATAAATAATGAAAACAAATTGAAAAGCTGCTTAGAATTGGCCATTCTATTACCGTATATACTAAAAGTTTACTTAAAGGTGAACCACCCCTTTAAAGAGAAATATAATCATTTTACATATAATTAAACATCCGCTTTTTGATCATCCTGAGTGATCAACTTCTGACAGGAGTTATTTGCTCAGAATCAGCTGACCTGACCCATTAGCTCATGTGGAAAGGACCCACATTCCTCCAGGACACGCATGTGATCAAGTGTTTCAAGCATCAAATCAATGACCCGTGCAATGCAGAGATTTAAAGGGCCACTAAAGCATGCCTTAATGATACAGTATTAGTACTAAACGGCTATGAAACTTTCTCACGTAAAGGGGATCATGAAAAAAATTACTCTGAGCCCTTTCACAATCATAGTTACATAGTAGTTACATAGTAAGTAAGTTAGGTTGAAAAAAGACACGTCCATCATTTCAATCTTTTAAGTCTATATTTAACCTGCCTAACAGCCAGTTGATCCAGAGGAAGGTAAAAAAAAAACCATTTGAAGCCTCTCTCCAGTTTGCTTCAGAGGAGAAAAAAATTCCTTCCTGACTCCAAAAGTCTAATCTCCTCGAATCTGCCCATTGTGGCCAGACCCTTACCAGTGCAGTGCAACAGTACATAATATTTTCATTACTTTACATACACTTTCATTTTTTGCTGTTACTGTTCCTTTAAGGTTTGACCTGAAAAAAAATGTAGAGGTATGGGACCAGTTATCCAGAATGCTCGGGAACCTGGGGTTTTAAGGATCGTTCTGTAATTTGGATCTTCATACCATATGTCTACTAGAAAACCATGTAAACATTAAATAAACCCAATAGGCTGGTTTTGCTTCCAATAAGGATTAATTATATCTTAGTTGGGATCAAGTACAAGATACTGTTTTATTATTACAAAGAGAGGAAAAATTTGGATTATTTGATTATAATGGAGTCTATGGGAGACGGCCTTTCCATAATTTTTGAGCTTTCTGTGTACCAGGTTTCCAGATAACAGAACCCATACCTTTACTGGTTAATACATTTTAAAAAAAAAAACAAAAAAAAAAAAAACAATGTTTGTCATTTTGCCACTAGGGGGAGCCTTTAATGAACACTAAAATGAAAACTGCTCTGCTAAAAGCAAAATTGCTTTGCTGCAAAGCCTCCAGACTTCACTGAAATGAGCTCTCGCTGCATTTTTGTTGTTCCCCAGAGCCTTAGAGCAGACAGCTCCATTATTTTCCTATAGCTATGGCACACATGCTATTTAGATGTGCCAGTCATGAAAATACCACCACTGCTTCTGTTTTGATGCAGGGGGAAAAAAAAACTACCAAGTGCGCCCTGTAGACTTATGAAGATCCAAATTACGGAAAGATCTGTTATCTGGAAAACCCCAGGTCCTGAGCATTCTGGATAACAGGTCCCATACCTGTAATCATTTAAGGGAAGATGACATTAGTACTTTTACATTAAAGATCCTGTCGTTTGGCAAATGAACCGATCGCTCGCTGATTTTGCCTGCTAATTGGATGACTTACTTGGGTTGATGTGACTGACCAAGCCAAAGATCAGATACTAAATGGGGGCCTATGCAGACCAGTTGGAAGAGAAGCACATTACTGGTCCTTACCTGAAGGGTTTTTTCGAAACTGTCAGAGGGTTTGGCCTCTTATATAGGAGAATAAGCAACGAAGATCTCATCCAGGTCATGGTATATAGCAGTGATCCCCAACCAGTAGCTCGTGAGAAACATGTTGCTCTCCAAACCCCTTGGATGTTGCTCTCGCGGTCCTCAAAGCAGGTGCTTATTTTTGCCATTCCAAGCTTTAATTGCATAAAAAGTAAGTATAGTGCCACGTAGTGCCTCTTGTAGGCTGCCAGTCCACATAGGGGCTACCAAAAAGTCAATCACAGCCCTTATTTGGCATCCCAAGGGACTTTTTCATGCTTGTGTTGCTCCCCAACTCTGTTTACATTTGAATATGGCTCACGGGTTAAAAAGGTTGGGGACCCCTGATCTATAGTAATAAGTCAAATCAACTGGACTTGCCAAGTCTTGAAGACATTTCGCTAGTCATATGACTGGCTTTCTCAATTTAGAAGTGAGAAAGCCAGTCAGATGACTAGCAAAACGTCTTCAAGAGGAAAAAAAAACAGCAGGTCCAGTTGATTTGACTTACCGTATATACTCGAGTATAAGCCGTCCCGAGTATAAGCCGAGGTACCTAATTTTACCTCCAAAAACTGGGAAAGCTTATTGACTCGAGTATAAGCCGAGGGTGAGAAATGCAGCAGCTTCTGGTAAGTTTCAATCTCGTTTTTGGATGACTATTCTTAGGCGCCGACTATTATTCTAAGGCGCCGGCGAATATTCTTAGGCGCCGGCTACTATTCTAAGGCACCGGCAAATATTCTTAGGCACCGGCTACTATTCTAAGGCGCCGGCGAATATTCTTAGGCGCCGGCGACCGTTTTTGCGCTTGACCCGAGTATAAGCCGAGGTAGAGTTTTTCAGCATATTTTGGGGGCTGAAAAACTCGGCTTATACTCGAGTATATACGGTATTAGTATAGATATACCATGACCTGGATGAATGAGAACCTTGGCAGACAAATTGGTTGCTTATTCTCCTATGCAAGGGGCCAAAACCCTGACAGTTTAGAAAACCAACTTTAGGTATGGGCCAGTTATGTGCTCCTCTTGCAACTGGTCTGCATAGGCCCCCATTAGTATCAGATCTTTGGCTTACTATAAGATACTAATTTGTTCTAAGGAGGCTGACTCGCCAGTTTAAATTGCCTAGTGAATGGCCGAAGATTTTGCTTTTATTCACTGCTCTTTGGTGTGCTACTATTATTGCATGCATATAAATATACATGACGTTCCCCTACATCAGGGATCCCCAACCTTTAGAACCTGTGAGCAACATTCAGAAGTAAAAGGAGTTGGGGAGCAACACTAGCATGAAAAATTTTCCTGGAGTGCCAAATAAGGGCTGTGATTGGCCATTTGGTAACCCCTATGTGGATTGTCAACCTACATTGAGACTCTGTTTGGCAGAACACCTGGTTTTTATGAAACCAAAACTTGCCTCCAAGCCTGGAATTCAAAAATAAGCTCCTGCTTTGAGGCCACTGGGAGCAACATTCAAGTCGTTGGGGAGCAACATGTTGCTCTTGAACTACTGGTTGGGGATCACTGCCCTACATGATGGAAGAGGTGCCAATAGCCAGCTATATACAGCTACTGTTTAGAAAGTACAAAAATACACTGTACCAAACTTTGATCTATTATCAAGAATGTTTATGGTTATAGGTTATAGGTTATAATGAACAGGGAACGACTGAGTTTCTCTCTCTTTTCCTTTTCTTTCCTACCCTTTCTACTCTAGGTTTACTGAATAATTTTGTTAATTTACCTTTTATTAAAAATACAAAAAGTCAATAGTTGAGGTAATATTTTCAACTGTTATAATCTGAACATGTCCTGGAGGTGAAAGGAATGTATAGATGGTTACTCGCTTACAAGAAAATGAAAATGTGATGGTTTATCTCCGCACAATTGTACCAAATAGAACTGAGGAATGTACTTATTGATACGGTGTCTTCTCAATGTAATAGCAATATGTTTGGACAACATTAACTTGCCAATTGCATTTTGAATGTTTTTCCCTTTCGTTATGTCCAGTAATCATATACGACAATGCCTATGTTTTTGGAAAAATAATTAATACACAAAATACCTACAGCTGGTACCAGATCTGGGAGTGATGAAGAGACTCACCTATTAGAGTCCTGCGTACCCCGACCCGTACCCTCAACCTGCAATCCGCAACCAGGACTCACATCCTTACCCCCTTGGACCCGCAAGTACCTTATCCGCAACCCAGACCCGCGACCAACTGACCATCAAGAATCAGGAAGTGCTGTCATTGTAAACCGGAAGTGACATCATCGGAAGTAGGCGTGATCAGAAAAAAGGATTAAAAATTGCTATTGAGAAGACCCACGGCCCTACCCGCGACCTGCGTCTATACCTGCAACCTGCATGTTACTGCAGGTTTTTGCGGGTAACCCGCGGGTACCCGACCCGCTGCAGGACTATCACCTATACCAAATACGATGAAGGTGGTTATAGTGTAAAAGTGTTTTAAGATCTGGTTCCTAATGATGTAAATCAGTGATCCTCAACAATGGCTCACGAGCAACATGTTGCTTCCCAACCCCTTGGATCTCCCAGTGGCCTCAAAGCAGGTGCTTAAATTAGATTTTTTGGTTTTGAGACCAGTTTTGGTCGCATAAAAAACAGATGCACTGCCAAACAGAGCCTTCTTTAGAATGCCAGCCCACATAGGGGCTAACAAATAGTCAATCACTGTCATTATTTGGCACCCCAGGAACATTTTTCATACTTGTGTTGCTCCCCAACTCTCTTTACAATTTGATTGCGGCTCATGGGTAAAAAAAGATTGGGGACTTCATATGTGTAAATAGCACCCCCAATTGTAGTTAAGCAAAATCGCCACTAAACTTTCTATTAACCCTTGTATAAGCCAGTATTGCCTCTTTTACTCAACAGGAGGCAGCAGGGAGCAATTTCGGGTATTTTATTGCCACATTTTATGGTGGGCATAACATCTAAGAATTGCCCCGTGTGCCTAAAGCCTTGAAACATCTCTCACATGCACCAGATAAAGGGGAAACTAGAACCAAAATGTCATAAGACTGAATCAGACCCCAAAGTGTCCTTTGGTGCTGCCATACAGTAATATAACCCTATAAGAACTGTCTATGTATGTGTGTATGTGTGTGTATATATATATATATATATATATATATATATATATATATATATATATATACACACATCTTTAAAGGGGTGGTTCACCTTTAAGTTAACTTTTAGGGGGTTATTTACTAAACTCCGAAGAATACAAAAACCCAAAAAATGTGTGATTTTTCTTAATAAAATCTAACTTTTAAGAAATCAGGAATTTTTCTGAATTTAATAAACCCAGAGGATGGAAGAGTCCAAATCTGAAAATCCGGCATCTCAGACCTGTCTAGCTTGCATATAAGTCAATGGGAGAAGTCCCAATGATTTTTGATGTGCACTGAGTTTCAAGCAATACCCTACAAACTCCGATCAAATCCGCTCAGGGTTTTTTACGCTTATTTATTATAAAATTTTCCCAAAAATATGCTTTGCGGGAAATAAAATCATATTTTCATAAATTTTTCTGACTTTCTCATCTGTTTTTCACAATTTTTTCGTAATTTTCACCCGAAACCTCCGAAAACTTCAGGGTATTCATGAAAATCTTTTTTTTTCCCGCATAGAAAATTTTCGGGAAAATGTAATAATAAATAAGCGTAAAAAACCCTAGCGGATTTGATTGGAGTTTGTAGCAGAAAATATTGAGATAAATTCGAACTTTGATAAATAATACCTTTAGTATGTTATAGAGTGTCCAATTCTAAGCACCTGTTCAATTGGTCTTTTTTATTTTTTTTATAGTTTTTTTTAATTATTTGCCTTTTTCTTCTGACTCTTTCCAGTTTTCAATGGGGGGTCACTGACCCCATCTAAAAACAAATGCTCGGTAAGGCTACACATTTATTGTTATTGCTACCTTTTATTACTTATCTTTCTATTCAGGCCTCTACTTTTCATATTCCAGTCTCTTAGTCTAATCAGTGCATGGTTACTAAGGTAGTTTGGACCCTAGCAACCAGACTGCTGAAACCGCAAACTAGAGAGCTGCTGAACAAAAAAGCTAAATAACTCAAAATCCACAAATAATAAAAAAAATTAAAACTAATTGGGAAATTAGAATATCACTCTCTTTTGACTTTTCCTCTTAAAATAACTTCACAGCCCTCGTTGTTCCATGTTATTTCTCGGGTGCTTTGTACACACTTTCCAGGTTACAAAGTTAGGGCCTAAAAACTCCATATACGTAAGGGGGTATTACTGGGCCGAGACAAGGAAGCTTTCACTATCGCGAAAATTAAAATTTAATGTAAGCTTAAACATACTGAAATAAGAAACTTTCTAAATACAATCAACTAAATATTCTGTATTGTTTCTGAAATAATGAAATTTATCTTCACTATTCCTCTCTCAGCATCTGTTTCTCCTCATTCTGTCTTCATGCAGCAGTTGGGTGTCAGATGAATGATCCAATATATCTTATAGGGGGGCTCCTTTTGCCTAGAAGATGTATTAGAGCTCACTCTATTAAACTCACCAGACATCGTCTCTCTACATGCAGGATTTGTGCAAAAGGCAGTTATTTTGTTAGATTTTGTTTGTGCTGGAATCAGTTATCTGAGTGAGCTCTAATTCATCTTACTTTAGTATGAGGAAGCTTATATTAAATTTTAATTTTCACAATAGTTCCCCTTTAACAGTGAAGTGCCGTGGAATATTTCAGCACTATTAGGTATATAGAATAATAAATCATTTATTTTCTGGGTATTAAAAAAAAAATTTAATGTAAGCATCTTGTTTGCTCCCGGTGTCTAATAAGTGTCAGCTTGGTTTTAACACATAAGGAAGAATGTTTATTTCTGCATATTAATTGCGTATATTATTACAGCTGATTTAATTTCACACAGATCTTCAGCCACACAACCCTCCGTTTTTGCCCCCGCTAATATACTCTGGCAACGTCTGTGTTCCAATTCTGATGGAAACGGCAATACTTGTCCGGTCACATAAAGCGCCAGTGATGCCTTGGGACATGTGACTCCTTTAGTTCACTGATGTGTTAAGATTGTGGAAGGACTAATTAATGCATAAACAGCTCTCGTTAGAAGGGGGGAGGGGATAAGTAAATGCAGTGAAATTACAGTGTCCAGTTCCTAGGGAAGGATCCGCTTAACAGCAGAAATGAAGCAGGGTAAGAGTCATAGGAAACCATGATGGATAGACGTATTCTGGGCACCCATATAAACGACAAGCAAAGAAAGATGCTAAAGGGGTGGTTCAGCTTTAAGTTACCTTTAAAGGGGAAATAAAGTCTAAAATAGAATAAGGCTAGAAATGCTGTATTTTGTATACTAAATATAAACGTGAACTCACTGCACCAGAAGCCTTATTAAATGAATGACTTATGCTTTCAGTTGGCCGCAGGGGGCTCTCATCTTGTGGATTGTTAAACATCTTTGCAAGACCAAGACTACGCACATGCTCAGTGTGGTCTGAGCTTCCGTTGAAAGGGTTAAAGGGGTGGTTCAGCTTTAAGTTAACTTTTAGTATGTTATAGAATGGCCAATTCTAAGCTACTTTTAAATTGGCCTTCATTATATATTTTTAATGTTTTTTTTAATTATTTGCATTCTTCTTCTGAATGTCTCCAGCTTTCAAATGGGGGTCACAGACTCCTTCTAAAAAACAAATGCTCTGTAAGGGGGCGCAAGAAGTATGGGGGATCGAAGTGCACCAGGCCCCTGTGAAGATTTTTTGCAAAGAGGGCCAGGTGCACTCTAGTTACACTACTGCATGTCCCAGTCTACAATTCAAATCCGTGCATGGTTGCTAGGGTAATTTGGACCAAGCAACCAGATTACTAAAACTGCAAACTGGAGAACTGCTGAATAAAAAGTTTAATAACTCAAAAACTACAATTTGTCTCAGAACATTACTCTCTAACATCATACTCAAAGTTAATTTCAAGGCCTTACAGTCCCCAAATGATTGTAAGCTGTGGTGTCAAAAAAGGGATGCACCGAATCCAGGATTCGGTTTGGGATTCGGCCTTTTTCAGCAGGGTTTGGCCGAACCGAATCCGAATCATAATTTGCATATGCAAATTCGGGACGGGAAGGGAAATCGTGTGACTTTTGTCACAAAACAAGGAAGTAAAAAATGTTTCCCCTTCGCATATGCAAATTAGGATTCGGTTTGGCCTAATCCAAAATAGTGGATTCGGTGCATTCCCAGTGTCAAATCATGTATCAGGCAACTGGTATTAGAGTCCTGCGCGGGTCCATTTTTTGGAACCCGTACCCGACCCGTACCCGCAACCTACAATCCACAACCCGGACCCACAACTCGCATTCTTACCCGATTGGACCTGCTACCCGACCCGCAAGTACCTTATCCACAACCCGGACCCGCTGACCATCAAGAATCAGTAAGTGCTGTCATTGTAAACCAGAAGTGACATCATCAGAAGTAGGGGTGATCTGAAAAAAAGGCGTAAAAATCGCTATTGAGAAGACCCACAAAACCGCCGACCCGCGTCTATACCCGGAACGTCTACCTGCAACCCGCGGGTACCACAGGTTTTTGCGGGTACCCGACCTGCTGCAGGACTGATATCGCAGTCATGTGACAAGCAGCACGGCTACATTTTCTATTCTGTCGCACGCTTTTTTGCCCATATTTCCAGTGCGTTTCATAGCAGCATTTCGATATATTACCTAACGGCACCTTCAAAAACAAATACGATTTTTATAGGGAGTGATAAAATCATCAGACAAATCAGTGCCGAGAAATCAGTGCTAGCTTGCCCAGAGGGATACTGCGGTGAGACGCATGCCTGCCTGGCACTCAACAGGTTAACCTCCCTATATGGGCCTCTGTGTTTAGTCATTAGCATCCCACCCTCTCACTTTCTCTTGGCATCTTCTTCTTTTTATACTGTCGGACAATATTTCACCCACCCTATGGCTGCGTTTCCTTCCTTCCTTCTGTAAAACACCTGCCACAACATGATTCACTGGAGTCTATTCACGGCTTCTCCGCAGATGTTACATAATTGCACTTTCCAGTCCTATGGCCCTACGTCGAGGCTCTGATCCTGTTGCGATTCCGCATTATCCGACGCTTTATAGGCACCCACATCTGAGGGTCCTCTCTACCGCTTCAAGGTGAAGAGACAAGTGAACACAGACAAATAACAGAGCAAATGATTTTGCTTTCAGTCTTGATAGGTGGATATCTAAATAATACACGCTTCATAAAAAAAAATAAAAAGATGCTAAAAAAATCAAGAACAAGATCGACAAGGGTCAGGCTTACAGGCTCTATCTATTGTGGGTAAAATAATTCATATGCCTGACAAAGCTCCCGCTATGGAATCCGGTTACATCTCAGCGCTCAAAGGGCTGGTGCATGGGATTCAAAAGAGATTTGAGCAGATTTATGAAGAACTGACACCCATTCCAGAAGCGCAGTTTCACCCTTAACCGCTCCTGTGTTTGAGATCTTCACCAAGCAGTTCTTGCTGCTTTACAATTCGGAACCAGCCAAAAAGAATATCAGGGGATTCTGAGCGCCGTAGTTCAACAGGTGGAGACCAGCGGCTTAAAATTCACATTTTGTATGACAGAATTGGGCTTCATTTATTATTTTATAATGGTGGTTCACCTCTGAGTTTAGTATGATGTAGAGAGTGATATTCTGAGACTATTTGCAATTGGTTTTCATTTTTTATTATTTGTGGTTTTTGACTTATTTAGCTTTTTATTCAGCGGATCTCCAGTTTTCAGTGTCAGCAATCTGGCTGCTAGGGTCCAAATGACCCTAGCAACCCTGCATTGATTTGAATAAGAGACTGGAATATGAATTGGAGAGGACCTTACTAGAAAGATGAGAAATACAAATAATAATGATAAATTTGTAGCCTTACAGAGCATTTGCTTTTCAGATGGGGGTCAGCGACGCCCATTTGAAAGCTGGAAAGAGTCAGACGATAAAGAAGGCAAATAATTATAAAACTATAAAAAAATAAATAATGAAGACCAACTAAGACGTTGATTAGAATTGGTCATTCTATAACCTACTAAAAAGTTTTCTTAAAGGCGAACCACCCCTTTAAGTTAACTTTTAGTATGTTATGGAATGGCCAATTCTAAGCAACTTTTTAGTTGGTCTCCATTATTTTTTTTTTTTTAATTAGTTGCCTTCTACTTCTGACTCTTTCCAGCTTTCCAATGGGGGTCACTGACCCCATGTAAAAAAAAAAATGCTCTGTAAGTAGGGATGCACCAAATCCAGGATTCGGATTTAGACGAATCCACGTGCCTGGCTAAACCAAATTCAAGGGCAGGAAGGGAAATCCCATAACTTTTTGTCAATAAACAAGGAAGTTAAAAATTGTTTTTTCCAAATTTTTCCTTCCTGTTCCTAATTTGCATATGCGATTTGCAATTGGTTTTCATTTTTTATTTGGGGTTTTGAGTTATTTAGCTTTCTATTCAGTAGTTTTTCAGTTTGCAATATCTGGTTGCTAGGTTATGAATTCTCCTAGCAACTATTGTTTTGAATAAGAGACTGGAATATGAATAGGAGAGGCCTGAACAGTAAAAGGAGTAATACAAATTATGCATATGCAAATTATCACACGGATTCAGCCAAATGTTTCTTGAAAGATTCAGGGATTCGGCCATAACCCAAAAAGTGGATTCAGTGCATCCCTATCTGTAAGGCTACAAATGTATTGTTATGGCTACTTTGTATTACTCATCTTTCTATTTAGGCCTCTCCTATTCATATTCCAGACTCGTAATCAAATCTATGCATAGTTGCTAGGGTAATTTAGCCCTAGGAACCAGATTGCAGATATTGCAAACTGAAAAACTACTGAATAAAAAGCTAAATAACTCAAACCCCCAAATAATAAAAAATGAAAAGCAACAGCAAATTGTCTCAGAATATCACTCTCTACATCATACGAATTCATAATTCAAAGGTGAACAACCCCTTTATGTAGCTTTTGACTTATTTTACTACTTACTGGTTAAATTTAATCTAGCAACCAAGCATTGGTTTGAAGAGAGACTGCAGGCTTTTTTTGGCTGCCAGGGTCATCAGACAGATAGCAATTTTAATTGGAAGCTAGAAAGAAGCAGGTAACTCAAAAACTAAAAGACCACTGAAAAAGTGGCTAGGAATAAGATGTTCTATAATGTATTTAAAGGTGAACTAATCCTTTAAAAAAACCAAAAAAAAAAACCAATGTATAGGATACAAATGGCTTTTAACATCTTTGAAAGGATTTCATCAAATACAAGTACAGGTATGAGATCAGTTATCCAGAAAGCTCTGAATTACAGAAAGGCAGTCTCCCATAGACTCCATTTTATCCAATTTTTTAAAGATGATTTCCCTTTTCTCTGTAATAATAAAACAATACCTTGTACTTGATCCCAACTAAGATATAATTAATCCTTATTTGGAAGCAAAACCAGCCTATTGGGTTTATTTAATGTTTACATAATTTTTTATTATGAAGATCCAAATTACAGAAAGATCTGTTACCCGGAAAATCCCAGGTCCTGAGCATTCTGGATGACAGATCCCAAACCTGTAACATTTATGGCACAGTGACTAAAAAAAAAGTGCAAGGAACAAGAATTGGGCTTTATTCCCGGTCGGTTTTTCTCGCATTGTCACTTAAGCTGCACATGCTCAATTCAGGTGTCCACTTTGTTAACAGGTATCAAAAGTGTTTTAAAATGAAATAAAAATACAATAAATTAATCTCTTTCAAGAGCCATCAATACAAGACCCCAAAAACTATGTCGCAGGGACCCAAGCTAGCTCCATTGGTGAAACTGAGCTGAAGCTTTTATGAGACAGTAACAGCATCTTGTAACATTCACAGATCTATAGCGATCATTTTTAGAAACTGTCAGAAACAGAGACATGGAAATGCCACGATTTTCTTCTTTTTATTTTTACACCGGCTCAGCGCGATTCCTTATAACCCAGTCATCATATTCCATTATATCCCAGCCATTATATCCCAGCCATTATATCCCAGTCAATGCGATTCTTTATATCCCAGTCATCATATCCCATTATATCCCAGACATTATATCCCAGACAATGCGAATCTTTATATCCCAGTCATCATATCCCAGTCATCATATCCCATTATATCCCAGACATTATATCCAAGTCAATGCGATTCCTTATATCCCAGTCATCATATCCCATTATATCCCAGTCAATGCGATTCCTTATATCCCAGTCATCACATCCCAGTCATCATATCCCATTATATCCCAGCCATTATATCCCAGCCATTATATCCCAGTCAATGCGAATTATATCTTCCCAACAGGCTGCACTGCTAATCCCAGTTTCATACAAAATGCAAAGACAAAATATTGTTACTATTATGAGGACTGTTTATTTATTATGCTGAAACATCACATTCATCGGTTACAACATGCAACAGCGGCCTGCTTCTAAGAGCTTACAATCTAACATGTTGGTGAAGGTACAGTATTTATTCTATACGAGTAGCTGTGAATGCTACAATATGCTCTTATACAGGTATGGGATCTGTTATCCGGAAACCATTTATCCAGAATGCTCCAAATTATGGGAAGTTCCATAGACACCATTTTATCCAAATAGTCAAAATGTTTTAATTATTTTCTTTTTCTCTGTAATAACGAAACAGTACAAAGATATAATTAATCCGTATTGGCAAAACCAGCCCATTGAGTTTATTTAATGTCTACATGATTTTCTAATAGACTTAAGGTATGAAGATCCAAACTAGAGAAAGATTCATTATCCGTAAAACCCCAGGTCCCGAGCATTCTGGATAACAGGTCCAATACCTGTATTAGGCATTACCAGGCATATTTTAGCATAAGACTCCTGACATTTATACAACTATACATATAAATACACATGCACCTGCACACATACAAGTCACCCTCAATTTTCTACAGAGGAGGGTCTATTGAAGCATTTATCAAATGCAGTATTTGGGATTCTTACACCTTTTTAAATAGGACTTTTGCTTGGGCAAAAATTGGTTTACGTGGAAATAAATGTCTCTACATTATCCAAGCGCAACTGCACGAGGAATAATACATTCCACATTAAACAAGAAACGGTGGAAACTGTACAATTATTGTTATTATTATTTTTTTTTTCACAATGATGATCCCTGGAAGAACAAGAATTGATGTTAGTATAAGGCACATTGAAAGCAATATATGAACAGGTTGGATTTTGCCCCAGCTCATAAAACCTCAATGCTCCGAGCAGACAGACATAGCACCGAACGCTCTCCCTCTAAAGCCCACAAATCGCACTTGCCTTGAAGTTGCTGTAAAGTCGAAGTAATTTAAGATTATTGCGCGAGACCAAAGGGCAGATGAAGCTTTTTAGAACCTTCATTTCAACACTTAAAGCTGCTCATTACAGGGGTTAAATGAGTTTCTCCAACGACAAGTACTTAAAGTAGTTTAAATCAATCTCTGGCACGTTCGGAGAGCCGCTAACATTATTTAAACTATATTTAAGTAAAACTATAAAAGACTAAGTAGGGGGGGAAAAATGAAACGCCGGGCTCGGATGCCTTGAAAAATATAATAAAGCGCATAAAGAAGAGCCAAGATCATCATTTTGTACAAATAAGCCCACCGAATAAATGAGGGATTTTTACAAAACAGCATTTTGCATGCAGCACTTACAGGTACGGGACCTGTTATCCAGAATGCTCAGGACCTGGGGTTTTCCGGATAAGGAGTCTTTCCATAATATGGATCTCCATACTTTAAAACAACTAAAAATCATGTAAGCATTAAATAAACCAAATAGGGTTCTTCTGCTTCAAACAAGGATTAATTATATCTTAGTTGGGATCAAGTACAAGCTACTGTTTTATTATTACACAGAAAAAGGAAATACTTTTTTTTTTTTTAAATGTGAATTATTTGTTTAAAATGGAGTCTATGGGAGATGGCTGTCCCGTAATTCGGGGCTTTCTGGATAACGGGTTTCCAGATAATGGATCCCTTTCCTGTAATATATATATTCATTCTGATACAGTCGTCCCTTACAGACAAGTGAACAGTAGAAAAAACACACATTACTGCATTGATATACCTTAATCTGATCATTAAGCCGGGACAAAGATAATAACATATTATACGGGCACTGAATGTATAAATTATAGATCATTTTATTGCAAGGTTATATTACCACAGGCATTGGATAAAACATGCACTCAATTCTTCGACGTACACAATTTTAGAAGAGCCCAAAATATTTACAAAAAAAAAAAAAAGGGTTGAAAAAAAGAAACTTGCTACCGCAAAAAAGAGGAAATGGTCTCAAACTGATAATTTCACATAATGTTTACGCATTCAAATGCGGGGGAAAAGTGAAATTATCTGGAAGCATATAAGACACTTCACAAAAAAAAAGAAACGTTTATAAGGGTAAAAAATGTATACAACCTATCCAGCTAAAGTTTAAAGACAGGAATACAATTAAAATCACCCAAAACTTGCCCAGTGCTTAGAGACTAATAACAAGAGGGAATTACTCTTATGGCAGCAGAACTGTATTTTTTTTTTTTTAGAGGGACTGAAAACACCTCTCGCTTGTATGAACTGCAATCCATGTTTAATAACTCTATGAAACTGTGCTCGGAATTCTGCACCTTCTATTGCCCCCCTAACAAAAGAGAAGCATTTGTAATAGCCCATTTGTGCATAAGTGAGCTTGTGGGCTAGCTAGCCCCAGAGCCTGCACACAGCCTGTTCTTGACAAGAGCTCAACAGAGCCTTTCTTTGATCTCCATGGCTCTCCATAATCTAGGCTGTCAAGGTTCACTCGTTGGAGGCTGTTTACATTACTTTCCCCCAAAAAAAGAGATTTCCCCCCCTCCCTCTCTGACAATGACTAATCTAGAGGCTACAAAAAAGGAAGGAAAAGAAAGAACACTTCGACTGCCAGACATTAAACCTTCAATACTTTTATTTTCTGATTTACTTGGCAACCCACATATTTTACACAAGGACTGATTTTACTTGGATTTCTCTCTCTATATATATTACAAACACACACACGCATGTTTAGGAAAATATAATTATACACACCTTGTCGAAGTCTGGAAGACTCAAGCGCAAAAACTAAACATTTGATTATATTTTTCCATCCATCACTTAAAAACAGGATAAAGGCATTTATTCCCCAAGCCTAGAAAGAAAAATATTCCGTCACTCAGAATGTTATTGTTTGCTGGTCGACTGAAAACTTCATTCAGTGGGACACGCACGTTCCAAATGCAACATCATAAATGCCAGGTGCTCTATCTATTGGTATTCAGTACTTATTAAACTCTACTCTAAAAGAAATGAACTAGAAGGTGCTTTGGACTCAGATACAATGTGTCAGTTTCAATCGGACACAAAGATATAATGTGCTTTTTATTTACATTTATATTTTAGCGGATATCGAGTTTCCTTTTAGTAATAATCAGAAGAATACTGTCTATGACGATACAATTCAATCAAACAGATAGATAGCTGATAGATAGATACATAGATGATAAATAGATAGATAGATGATAAATAGATAGATGGATAGATAGATGATAGATAGATGATAAATAGATAGATAGATAGATGATAGATAGATAGATAGATAGATAGATAGATAGATAGATAGATAGATAGATAGATAGATAGATAGATAGATAGATAGATAGATGGAGAGGCAGAGAGTCATTTGAGAATTCATACAAAAGCTCGACATGTCAGATGGCTGAAAGCGTAACAATTTATCACTTAAAAATATTCCTACAGATGGCATTTGCAGAAAAAGCCTTGGAAATTATTATAGCAGCAATTAAAAGGGTAAAAAAAAAAAAAAGCCTGTCAACTTTTCGGCAGCATTTGGAAATAAAACTTTGCTCCAGATTTTACATTTTATTTAGGCAGCTTGAAGAGGCCACAGCAAGAAGAAAAAAAAACCCAAACTTGTCTGATCTCTTCACGCCATGGAAAAATGTTTAATCTTAATGTATATGGTGTTATATGACAGCTAGTACAAGGGACTAAGTGCCGTATAAATTTCCACCATAAGGAACGAGGGGACCTGAAACCACATGCCGACCACAAATTCACATCCCACCCGTGCGGATTTAACTAAAGGGGAGACAGATTAAGGAAAAGGAGGTGGGGGGGGAAAAAAAGGGGGAAGCGTTACAAACCTTTGAAACATAGGATGAGCACAAAAGGTACAAGATGAGGGTAAAAGTTTCCAGGCAGGGATGTGATGATTACGGCTGCGCTCTACGCAAGGCAGGGAATCTCTGCACCGAGAGCAGTTAATCGAGAGTTCTGCACAGAGTTAAAATCAAACACATCTTGAATAGGTGCAGCTGTAAGGAAATAAATTCCCTTTTTGTGCCTGATGGCAGAGATTAGTGCCGGAAGCTGTAGTTAATGTGCTCTCCTATTTGTTCCTGTAACTTTCTCCCGGCACAGTGTAAGTCTCCACACTCCCTATAGAAGGCAGCACAAAGGATGGCAACGCGGAGAAGATTGTAGCACGCTAATCTTTCAGGGTATCGCACCCACGTTAACTGCCGGCACCAGGAATAGGTAAGGGACCCAGGACAGAACTCCGGCACACAGGAGCAGCTTGTAGAGGGGCACAGGGTAACAGATGCCCGACCCCGATGTACCTCTATGAATGGAAAGAGAGGCGGCTGGGTGCACAGTGCTCCCTCACCAGACACACTGGGAATGACAGCTGGACGCAGAATATTGCGGCGACTACACAATTCGAATACTCCCCCCAGAAACAATGCCACTTGCAAGGGTAACTGGGTGCAGAGTAATCCAGGGCGTGGAGTATTTAAAGGGGGACCAGTTCAGATTTTCCCAGTAACAGGACACAGTGGAAGGCCAGCTGGGTGCCTCATAATCCAGTAACAGAGCATCAGACTGCGTGCTGCTCAAGTGGGGGACTAAGACAGCGGCACAGACAGACAGACAGCTGCAGGTACTTAGGAGTTTGGAGTAGCACGGGGGGGGGGGGGGGGTCCAGTAGCTGCACAATATACCACAACTAATAATAGTGCAATAAAGAGAACAGAGGCACCAGTCCCATTTGGGAAGCACCAATTACACATTTAAAGGGGCAGCTGGCAACAAGTAGATGAAAGAACGACCAGCAAAGTACTCAAACAAGCAGCAAGTTTTAAAAGTTGTCATATATAGTGGGGACGGCACAGCACGGAGACGTGATACGGAGCTGCCAGGTACCTGTACTGACATCATAGTTCTGACTGCAAAGTCCTGCTGCCGACACAATACTCGAGTAATGCAATACTGCAGGACCGGCACTAAACTTCTACTCTACACCAGGGAACTGCAGGACGGTCACAATATTCACACAGAATACTCCAGTCCTGACAAAGTACTCACACTCGGTCTATATCTGTCCACTGGAGACCGGTTACTGGCGCGGAACTCCCGTCACTGGTGCAAGTAATAGGGCGTCCCAGTAGTGACCTGTCACACAGTACTCCCTGTTACTCACCCAGTACTCCCTGTTACTCACATAGTGCTCCCTGTTACTCACCCAGTACTCCCTGTTACCCAGTGCTCCCTGTTACTCACACAGTACTCTCTGTTACTCACCCAGTGCTCCCTGTTACTCACCCAGTACCTCCTTGTTACTCACCCAGGGCTCCCTGTTACTCACACAGTACCTCCTTGTTACTAACCCAGTGCTCCCTGTTACTCACACAGTACTCAGAGGCAGGTACACATGATACTGACACAGGACACCCCAGTACTGACCTGTTACTTGCCAGGTACTCCAGTACTGTCACAATACCCCAAGAAGAGCCTCCAGTACTGACATGTTACTCGCAGGCTACTCCAGTAACAGCTCACTCCAACAAGTAGCAGGAGCCTCCAGTACTGACATGTTACTCCAACAAGTAGCAGCCACTGGGTCATGTGACTCCCCCCCCCCCCAGCACCTCAATATCCCCAGAGCAGAGCGCCCCCTGCCGGCAGAGGAGACAGAGAAAGAGAGAGACAGGCGAGTAATGTGAGGGGAAAGTGAGAGAGAGAAGAGACAGAGAAATGGGGCACGGACAGGAGGAGCCGAACACTCACCCGCTGGCGCCGCTCTCCTGTCTGTGTGTGTGTGACACTGTGTGTGTGTGTGAGAGAGTGTGTCACTGTGTGGGACTTTATTAGGAGTATCCCGTGCCCCGCTGCTGCCAGTACAACACATGCGGGTCCAGCGAGTACAGCAGCGTGCAGCCGCCACACAATAAATAACAATAGATTCCTCCGCGGCTCCCCCCACAGCTCAGCTCCCTCAGGCACTCTCACACACACCCCTTGATATTTGTCCCCGGCTAACGGCAGGCTCAGCCAACACTCCTCTGCATTCTCTCAGTCTCTCTCCTCCCCACCTCCACCTTCCTCCCCGCGGACTATTTTATCTCCCCCGCCACACTCGCGCTCTCAGTATCCCGCTTTGCAAGTGGGCACACGCTGGTCCGGCGGAGGGAGATGTTGTTATTTTTTGCTGTGGTGAGTCCCTGACGTCACATCCACCTGCTGGGTAAACAAGACACAGACAGGGAGAGGGAGAGACCCAAAGGGGAGAAGCAAGAGGGAAGGGGCATGGCTGGGGCAGAATGAAGAAGGGATTGCTTTATGGTAGTGCTGGGAGGTTTGTGCCCTGGCCCTCAGCATCACAGGGGCAGTAGTAGCTACAGGTACAAAGGTCATATTATGTAACAGTTATAGATTATTATTAGTATGGGCTAATGGGTCCAATTCCCTGTTCAGCAGTTGTAGGTTGGGGAGAAAGACTGTTACTAGCAATTCTGCTTCTCAAGTAGGTTTATTCATAAGGAGAAACAGCCATCGCTGGGGAAGAGGTTCTGCAGCAGCAGCTGATCACTTTCTTAATACTACTGAGGAGGGGGTACCGTATTCATAAGGAGGAACAGCAACTGTCAGCTCTGCTTCTCAATTTGCTTCTCTTATGTATAAGGACAACAGTCACTGTCAGTTTTGCATGCTGAGAAGTTCTGCAGCAGCTAACCCCTTCCTCTGATGTGCGTAATTAACTGGGGAAGAGGTTCTGCAGCAGCAGCTGATCACTTTATTTATTCTTTATACTACTGAGAAGGGGGTACCGTATTCATAACGTCGAACAGCAACTGTCAGCTCTGCTTCTCTTATGTATAAGGACAGCAGTCACTGCCAGCTTTGCATGCTGAGAAGTTCTGCAGCAGCTAGCCCCTTCCTCTGATGTGCATAATTAACAGGGGAAGAGGTTCTGCAGCAACAGCTGATCACTTTATTTATTCTTTATATTACCAAGGAGGGGGTGCTGTGTTCACAAGGTGAAACAGCAACTGTCAGTTTTGCATGCTGAGAAGTTCTGCAGCAGCTAACTCCTTCTTCTGATGTGCTTAATTAACTGGGGAAGAGGTTCTGCAGCAGCAGCAGCTGATCACTTTATTTATTCTTTATACTACTGAGAAGGGGGTACCGTATTCATAACGTCGAACAGCAACTGTCAGCTCTGCTTTTTTAATTTCTTTCTCTTATGTATAAAGAAAACAGTCGCTGTCAGCTTTTCATGCTGAGAAGTTCTGCAGCATCTAACCCTTCCTCTGATATGCTTAAATAACTGGGGAAGAGGTTCTGCAGCAGCTTATCGTATTCTCTGGTGCAAGTTACTGGGTGGGGGGGGATGATCCAATTTTACAAAACGCGGAGTCCACTCCTGCCTGCTTCTTCGTGTCGCTCCACTGACGTGAGGCATGGCGTCGGTGTGTGTGCAGATACACTGAGTGGATTTCAGCACAAAAAATCATATTCCTGTGGCTTCTTTATTTCACTGAAATTAAACGCAGGCGGAAAGAATCGGACCATCCTAATGTAATTGTCGACTCTGATTTTGGCTCTGCGAAGAGTAATTATTATCTTTGCTTCTGCAGCAGATAATTCCGCCCTTCAAGTATGTTATTGAGGTGGAAAACCTAGGCAAGAGGTTCTGCAGCAGCCGGTAGCCTCGCTGCACAGGTCGTGCTTCTCTAGACAAATTGGGATGCAAATACCTGCAGATGCTGCGCTGCCCGTGGACTCACTTCAACCATTCTCTCTCTCTGTCTTTAATTCAACAGAATTTATTTCATTCCAAGTTCACAAGTTGGGGTCTGCCCCCTTTTAATTCCATTAAATTGGCTATAAATGCAGCCGCATGATGGAGGTCACTTGTTAGGCTTGGCCTCAGACCTCACAAATGCCCCCCCCCCATGTAACAGCTCAGTATGCAGAATAAGGGGCGGAGGGGGGCACAGGGAGAGTGATAGTGGAACAAGGGGAAAGAATACACCGCATCCCCTCTAACGCATGTATGCAGCCCCCTCCCCCTGTCTCCATTAAATGCGGCAATAAAAGAAGTTCGAGAGGTGAAAGTTCAGTCACAGGACAGCCCCCCCAGACCCAGTAAAGAAGATGAGAGCAGCTGTAGCCAAATGGATTGAGGATCCTCTCCAGACAGCCCTGTCCCTAATGCTCTGCCCTTTATTCTGTAAATCAACAGATGGATTGGGCCGTTCCTGCCCTGACTGTATGACCTGAGCCCAACAGAGGGACGGAACCACATGCATATTTATTACCTGCAGGCCCCATTCATGCCATTGACATGAGGATTCATCTGGCTGTACCCGTACAGATATGGTCATCACGACTGGCTTCACTTCCACAAATAATTTCATGAAAATACAACGTAATTCTATTTATATTTTAGGACGCTAAAGTCTTAACTCTAATGGCAACAGTCATGTGACCTGCGAGTGCTCCTGCCGTAGTGGAAATCACTGTTGAAATAGACGAAGGACAATTCCAAGGTTTTTGTCGCCCGTCTGCTGAGCTTAAAAAGATTCTTGCATAAGAAACCCAAGGCAACGGAACAAACCCAGCAATGTCTACTTCTGCTGCAGAATGAAACCCAGGGTGCACAGTGGACTTCTTAGTTATACTCACCCTGCTCATAGAATCCAGCCCTGTGCCACTTTTTATTGGTGGGCCAATCTGAATGGTGCTGTTCTGTTCTTTTTGACCAGCCACCTGAACATTGGACCAGCAACAAGATCCACCTTGACCAAACATGCTCAAATACTCTGGCACTATAGTTTACATCAGTCAAACTGCCTGACCAAATCTGGGCATGTGCAGCCAGCTTTGCTTTATTAACTGCTATAGCTATGGCCGGGGTTTTGTCTCCCAAGGCAATTAGCTGCTGAGGAGGTTGGGGCAAAATACTCAAAAGCACCCTCATTCCCTTCTATGGCAATCACCTAAGGGAGCGTAGTTTGGAAACATGACAACCAGATGCCTCCCTGCTTAACTGGCCAAGTGCCTCTGCCCTGACTGTAACTAATCCTGTAGGCTCCATACTCTTGAGCATTCTTGTGCCAATGATCTAGCCCATTTCTCATAAATGTTCTAATGGAGCACAACATGGGCACTTTGGTACAGGAAAGACTGCACTGAATTATTATTATTATTAAAGCTAATTTTCATCATTAACACATTCTGGCATGTTTAACAATAAAGAGGAAATGACAGTGAGCACACATAATGCCAGGGCTAAGCCATTACCTGTATCTGAACACTTACAAATCAGCATTGGCAATCAGCATATATATGTGTATCTATACAGTATAAGTATGGGATCCATTATCCAGAAAGGGTATCTCCCATAGACTCCATTTTATCCAAATATTGCAAATTTGTAAAAGTTATATCCTTTTTCTCTGTAATAATGAAACAGTACCTTGTACTTGATCCCGACTAAGATATAAATAATCCTTATTGGAAACAAAACCAGCCTATTGGGTTTATTTAATGTTTACATGATTTTCTAGTTAACTTAAGGTATGAAGATCCAAATTACAGAAAGATACATTCAGGGCAGGATTTCTTGGATGGGCACCTTTAGGCCATGCGGTCCTATAGCTAGGATGCATTCCCCGAGTGCATGCGCTTAAGCGCCGGCAAACTGGGACACACAGCTCCCTATAAAGCGGCTGGGCATGCCGCCACTAATTTTTTGGCCATCCTAGGCCCAGGCCTTTGTGCTCTCACCACAAATCCGGGCCTGGATCCGTTATCCGGAAACCCCAGGTCCCAAGCATTCTGGATAACAGGTCCCATACCCTGATATCTGATTTTAATCCAGCCCACTTTCTGTTAAGCTCCACACCTAAAATTACCCAATATTTTGTACAGAATTGCCTTCTGTGGAATATTTCTAACAGTAACTTGGGGGTGTTAGTAACATAACAATTTCTTCAACACAAACACTATGTTATTCTTGTGCTTATCTTCTGTCTTCAGAGTCCCCCCATCTTGTCATACCTTTTAATTGCCCTTCTTTTTTCCCTGTACTGTTTCATTCTTACTGACATTTCCCACTAATAGAATTGCCTCATCCAATCAGCTCACAGTCAACAACACGGTACCGAAGATGCACAGGTAAGCAGCTAGTATCTGCGGTATTTTGCACCGCACTTGTCTTTGCTCCATATAGAGTAAAATAGACATGTATGGAACCCTGGCATTATCATCACGTTTAGACCAGAGGCAGCTCCAGAGTTTCCTTACGTCAGTAGCTGCACTCATGTACCATTCCTTGTTTGTAAATGAGCCTTTGTATTTACTGTTATGGATCCTATTCCTCAGCTAAACAATAGGGCTATTTTATGTCCACAAGTGCAATGAGCAAAGTGCAATTTTTAGAGAAATCACCAATACTTTTCCCATAATGTTTTTTTCCTAAAATTCCAGCGCTACTACAGTTGCTGTTAAATTTACTTAACTTCACTGTAAATTAGACATAATTGTACCCCCAAGGCAAATTTGTATTGACACAGAGTGCTGAGGGAATCCTGAAGTTAGCATGTGGTCTGGAGGTCTTAGCTCCAAGGTTCAATGGGCACAAATGTGCCTGATTCGGAATGGGAGGCAGGAAGCACTGAGCGCAACTATACAGAAGTGCAACGAGTACCTATTATGAGTTAGATTTTATGTGCCGGGAACAAGCAAAACTGCACCTGCTGTTGTAAATTACCCCTAGTTATCTGATTATGGAATACCAAAATATTTAAAGTTTTTTTTTAAAAAAAATGTATTTAAATAGAATATATATATAGTGAATAAAGCACCCCCTATTGTAAAATGTCAGGATATTATAAGTTGCCGAGGAGTTTTATAATAATAAATCACGGAACTTTGAGGTGACTTCTAATATCCTCATATTTTGCAACAGGGGGAACTTTATTTATTATAATAAACAAGTTTCAGTGAGTCATGTGACAGAAATGACATCACTAAGCTCCGATTATAACTGATGACATCACTACACCATTTATAAGGATATAATTTACAGGGTAGTCATGGCTCTTGTGTATTATATGTATATAATGGTTCAGGGGCTTGATAATACTTTATATGGTTATGCAGCTATGTAACCATGGGGAAAGGTAGGATGAGCAATAGGGCACAATGGTTTTAGTATTTAAAGGAAAGTGAAAATCACTTGGGCCTTACTATTTTGTGGACTTCTCTCCCCCATGGTTGATCCTATTCCCCAGGCTGAGTCTCTCTAAACAACACCACGTCGCCTTCTTCCCAATGGCCCATTTGGTTGTCCATGTCCATGTGCATGCAATCAAAATGTTACTATACTGCCTATGAGTGTGGCCCAAGAGTAAGGGAGTATACAATCTATAGAATCTTTCATATATAATAGGATATATGTTGCCAAATAATAGATAATTGTTGGTGCTAGTCCACTTCATTGTGCTACTGGCCCTTTAAAGCCCCATGGTCAGTATGCTTTCTGCAGCTACATACAACCAAACCAGGGTGCAACCCCATAACTAGGGCTGTTAGTCTGTAACATGTTCGATAAGTCAGACAGCAGATTGTTAGATGGAGCACAATCATAAAACATCAAAGGGAGACAAAACCAACCAATTGTGCAAAATAAAAATTGACAGAGGTGGAATATAAGTACCAGTGCTGAGAATTGCACTCGGAACACTTTAACTTTCATTGTTTTGGGCTTTAGTTGACCTTAAAATTTCTCCAAAAGGAAAAAAAGTCTGTTAGTGGCAGAAGATTCCCCGTCCGTGCTGCGACTTGAAAGCTTTAGGGAGCTGCGCAGCGTCATCGCCTGTAATTGTTTATAATTCTGGGTGTAATTATCACTGACTCTACTTAATTATTAGATGCTAGGCAGGCACATCAAATATACGCTACATACACACACATATATATATATATATATATATATATATATATATATATATATATATATATATATATATATATATATATATATATATATATATATATATATAAGAACAAGTGGTATTTACAAACAATGGCACCTGGTTTATGTGCAGGATTGGGAGTACAGAAAGGTTTGACCTTGACTCAGACACTTCAATGGGATAAAGAATTAGTTTGGGTTCTGTATTCCAACCCAGTAATACTCTCAGGCATTCAGGACTGTCTTTAACTGTTGGGACCTTGGATGGACTTTCTAGCTGTAACTGAACTACATTTCCCAGCATGCCTCTGGCTGTACACAGCTAGCTATTTACATCGAGACCTTGCCAAACAAGCTGTTCTCTGCATGATTTGGCCTCCCACTTGCTGGCCTCAATTGGAATGACCCTGGAGGCCAATCATTGGATCATACACATGACTTCTGTTTTTTGGGGGTGCCATACAAATCAGGGACCCCCCCCCCAGGTGGTCAACGCTGCATTTAAACCCCTAAAGACAGCTCAGCCACCATCACTCATAGGTTGCACCTTGTGAGTCCCTTGCTGTATGAATGAATACATGATGATAACTGGAAGTAAAAATGATCCGGCATAGATTTTTGGTTTGCAGTTATTGACTTACATTGATGGGTGAGCAGCTCCCCCAGTGGTCATTAGTAGAACTGCTCTCTTTGAATTCCTTGGCTAAGATAGAAATTAGAGCAGATCCCACTAATGAATAGAAATGGGAAATAAAGAAGGAAATTTTAGAAGTAGCTGTTGTTTTCCTTTATAATTGCAGGGAAATATGATGCCACATGGGGGGGGATTTACAAAAGTGTCAAGTAAGAGGTGGTGTACCTTTAAGTTAACTTTTAATATGTTACAGAATGGCCAATTCGAAGCAACTTCATTATTTATTTTTAATGGTTTTGCCTTCTCTTGACTCTTTCCAGTTTTTAAATGGGGTCGCTGACCCTATCTAAAAGACAAATGCTCTGTAAGGCTACACATTTATTGTTGTTGCTACGTTTTATTACTCATGTTTCTATTCAGGCCTCTCCTATTCATATTCCAGTCTCTTATTCAAATCAATACATGGTTGCTAGGGTAATTTGGGGCCTAGCAACCAGATTGTTGAAATTGCAAACTGAAAAGCAGCTGAATTAAAAGCTACAACCCCACAAATAGTACAAAATGAAAACCAATTGCAATATTTTAGTGACATTTTTTTTACAAACGTTTTTGTGAATTCCCCCTCCCCCCCCCCCATAGTGTTGGGTGCGCTGGACTTTCTCTCCCTCCTAATATCTTTTTAAACAGTGCAGTAGGGGCTGCCATATTGCTTGCTACTGCAAAGGTGTTCTTCATGATCTGCATGACCATGTGACTATAGAGCGGGTGCTTTCCTAAAGTGATGTATATGGAGTTTGCCCCAGACAAGGAATTACACAGAATTGAATACAAATATATATGTGTATAATATTTATATTATATTATATATTTAATACAAATAATAGATAATAATAATTTATAATAATAGAGTTTCTTAACACTTGTTGATCTGCTGGGAATCCTTGAGGATTCCCCAATTCCAAATGAGTCTGCCCCTTACATTTTTAACACTGGCAGTAGGTTTCCACTGATTTCAGGACTTGTACAAATCCTAAGTGCCTGGTCCAGCCAAATTGGACCCCTTAAAGAGAATGTAAACCCCCAAAATCAGTTATTGCCTAATGAAAGAAAATGTAATTCTAAGCAAGTTTCCAATATACAATTTAAAATAGTTTTCAGTGGTTTTAAAGTTATTGGTAAATGTAACCACTACTGAAAGCAGTGTGTGCCTGGCCATTTCCTCACTACTTTGGAACAATGTAACAACTTCTTCCAGCAGCTTCTGTTACATTGTAAGAGCCAGGAGGAGAGAAATGGCCACACAGATACTACTAACATTTACACATAACTTCAAAACCGGTGGAAATGTGCCATATATACCTATTGGAAAGTTGTTTAGAATGACATGTCCTTTCAATATGCAAAATTGTATTTCGTCGTTTACTTCTCCTTTAATTCTGCGTGACCTTAAAACACTGGGCAACAACTGAATGCAACAATCTAGTTATGTTATTTTGTCTGTTTGCTGTAAGAGAAGGCTTAATGAAAATGTCATCAATGCGCCGCACTGTTTAGAAATAAACATGATGGGCTAAAACTCGGAGTGTCCATTTGGTACACATTAGCTGGGAATTTTACTGCAGCCTGACATATTGTTCATTCTCAACACTGTCACGTTGCCTTGTCGCCGAGCACATTTTAATTTCCCCATCAGTAATCAAGCAGACGTTTCTCTTCAGTAGATTTGTGGATTTGGTGCTGAACTAAGGGCACAAGGCGCCATCTATTGGCCGAACAGCAGAACACCGATCATTTCGCTCCTGGACAATTGTAACAACTGACTATTATTATTATTATTATTTATGCATATTTATAAAGCAGCAACATATTCTGCAGTGCAGTGCAAAGGCAGGATGTATGCATCAAACATACAGACCCCATGCAAATATTAATATTGGAGAAGAGCTTACAATCTAACATGGCTAATAAAATATAAATATCAGAGAACTTACCTTTTTTGGGCACATCCAAGGTGCTTTCGTCCTCTACGTCACATGTCTGTGTGCAAGCGAGCTCTTGAGTCTCCTGCTCATAGCGGTACATTAGAGGCACCCAAAAAGTTGAGCCGAAGAGGATGCAAACACTCTGGGCAAGCGCAAGCAAGGTCAGTTCTCAGATGATAAAATTGCCCCTAAATTACAAGAAGTGGCAGCCATTCCCTGGATCAACATTGCACTAAAAGTAATTATATCAGTAGCCTTGATTGTTCCCCCTTACTTACAGGGTTAATTATCTAAAGCCAAATTTTAAAGTTACAGGTATATAAAAAATTTTAACCTCGAATTTATGAAAAAACTTGATTGTATAAAATTTGATCAAATGTTAACGTCCAGAAAACTCTAATCTAATTCGAACGCAATTCGAATCAAGTTTTCCTCTGAAAAAAAACCTCAGATGTCAGGAAGGAAGGCTATTAAATTCAAATGGGTCAACGGACCTCTGCCATTGACTTCTACATGAACTCAGCAGGTTTTAGGTGGCGATCTATTGAATTCGAGTTATTTCCAGGGTAGGGGGATGATAAATCTTGGATTCAAATTTGAATTCGAGTTGGTGGTTTTAACCATAGGAATCTTAGTAAATCTGCCGGTAAATGGCAGAAACTAGGTGCCGTTATACCCCATCAGGAGGCACTGCCCCTTTAAGGGTTTAGTAAAGACCAAGAAGGAGGCTGAGCTTGACAGATTTGAATATTAATAGCTGGTCCCTAACAGTCTGCTAGGATTCTGAGAGTTGCATTTCTAGAAGGGCTGGAGGACTGACGTTTGGACATTACATTTTTTATGTATGTACTGAGACTACCTAATAATTATTGCACAACATAATATGGACTTTGTATCTGCAGTAGAGTCCTGCAATGGGTTGGGTACCCGCAAGGCCAGTCCTATCAAATGTGGGGCCCAATTGGGACATTTTGGCTGGGGCCCCTAGATGAAGTGGTGCTGGCCACTGACACACCAAGCATATAGGAAAATAAGGGCACCCAGCAAGTCTGGACTGAGAATCAAAATAGGCCCTGGCATTTCAGGTACACAGAGGCCCAATTAGCCCACTCAGAGGCCCAAACAGTCCACTAAATACTGACTTTCTATGGCACCCTATAGCAGCCCCTCTGGCATTTGCCAGAACTCACAGATTGCCAGTCCGGGCCTGGCACCCAGGCACGAGATAGAAAGGTAAGGAGCACACAGGGGAAGAGAGAGAGGGAGGAAATAGGGGCACAGAAAGTATTAGAGGGAGGAAATAGGGGCACATAGGGTAAGAGAGAGGGAGGAAATAGGGGCACACATACCGAGGAGAGAGAGAGAGGGAGGAAATTGGGGCACATAGGGAAAGAGAGAGGGATGAAATAGGGGCACAGAGAGTATAAGAGGGAGGAAATAGGGGCACACTGAATGATAAAAGAGAGAGGGAAGAAAAAGGGGCAAATAGGAAAAGAGTTTGCAGGGCCCAGTTGGTCCAATAGGCCTAATGACAGCCCTGGGTAAAAAGTTCCAGATTCCCTGGCCGTACGGGCAGTTTGCGAGTAACCCGGCTGGGTAATTGGCAAAAGTGTGGGATTTCCCTGCAGATTAGGTGCTGGAGTGATGTCACTTCCAGTTTCACGTGCCCCCTGGGTCAGAAGGTAAGTTGGCCTATTGCAGGTTGGGTTGGTTAGTGGATCAGTGGGGAAAATTTGCTGGTTGCAGGTCTTGATTGCAGGTTACGGGTATGGTCAGGTACACGTCTAAGAAAATGGACCCGTGCAGGTTTCTACCCTGCAGTCTTGGGTTGCCAGGGTAATTTGGACCCTAGCAACCAGATTGCCGAAACTGCAAACTGGAGAGCTGCTGAATAAAAAGCTAAATAACTGAAAAACCACAAATAATAAAAAATGAAAACCAATTGCAAATTGTCTCAGAATATCACTCTCTACATCATACTGAAATGTAATATAAAGGTGAACAACCCCTTCAAAGCAACAGCGGGAGCCTTGCAGGCTGTACATTGCGGCACTGGCTCTGTGATGAAATAAATGAGCAGAATGAAGTGACAAGTGTCGTCCAGGAGAGATGTGTGAATTACACCGCTATTAGCATCATGCGAAGGAGAATTTACCGTGTAATTACATTAAAAATTACTATATGTTTGATTTGTTCTGCTTAAGGAACATGGCAAGGGGAAGGAGAAGCGATACCTTTTCACACGCGGCTTTGGAAATACCACGTCAAATCATTTCTATACTCTATCTTCATATACTTTATACACACGGAATATGTAAATAACACATTTCACAGTAAAGGGCAACTTGTGCACCGATAAAGAATACTTGTCTCCTTGAACGGGCCCTCGGGTATCAGAGGATGATGGGGGTTGTACTTTAAAAGCAACATTTGGGGCAGAATCACTAACCAGCGAAAAGTCACCCATCGCTACAATTCGCCAGGCGAAAATTCGCTCAGATAACGCTAATTCACTAAAATGCGGAGTTTCATCTTGGGCGCCGAATGCTGGCGACTTCACTAGCAGTGCGAGCAATTCAAAGCGAAGATGTGCTAGCTTTCATTTCTGCCTAACGCAAATTCGCTAGAGCTCAGGTTAATTTGCATACAGCTGGAAATTTAAAGTTGAATGGACGTCTTTATGTTCTATGTTGCAGCAAATACATTACATTTCCACTGTTAATTACACAAGTCCAGGGAACCTTAATAAAGACACTAGAGTTGTTATAATGCCCTACACATGAGCCCACTGTGTAGTTTGGGGCACATTTACTATGGGTCGAAGTAAAATCCTTCGAATATCGAAGTCGAAGGATTTACAGCATTTCCTTCGTTCGTATGATCGAAGGAAAAATCGTTCGATCCAACGATTAAATCCTTCGAATCGAATGATTCGAAGGATTTTAGTCCATCGATCGAACGATTTTCCTTCGATCAAAAAAAGCTAGGAAAGCCTATGTGGACCTTCCCCATAGGCTAACATTGAGGTTCGGTAGGTTTTAGGTGGCGAAGTAGGTGGTCAAAGTTTTTTTTAAAGAGACAGTACTTCGACTATCGAATGGTCGATTAGTCGAACGATTTCTAGTTCGAATCGATCGATTCTAAGTCGTAGTCGAAGGTCGAAGTAGCCAATTCGATGGTCGAAGTAGCCAAAAAAATACTTTGAAATTCAAAGTATTTTTTATTCTAATCCTTCACTCGAGTAAGTAAATGTGCCCTTTAATGTTCCATATGTTAGAAAATCATGTAAACATTAAATAAACCCAATAGGCTGGTTTTGCCTCCAATAAGGATTAATTATATCTTAGTTGGGATCAAGTACAAGCTACTGTTACATAGAAAAAAATGGAAGAAAAGAAAAATCAATTGTAAAAATGTGAATCATTTGATTAAAATGGAGTCAATGGGAGACAGCCTTCCCATTATTCTGAGCTTTCAGGATAATGGGTTTTTGGATAATAGATCCCATAACTGTAGTTGTATGGCAATGTGACCAAAGAGCAGATCTCTCCACAGGGTTGGACTCGGCCAACAGGACACCGGGAAAACACACGATGGGCCCCTCTGACCCAAACCCGCACCCCGCTGGTGACCCTCCCTAGGCGCTTCCCCCACTGGCCTACAATTACACCGCAATAAGAAACAGGTGCACATCCGGGGGTCTGTGCAGGAGGGATCCAGCTGGAGCAGGGGTAGTACAAGGGGGATACGGCTGGGACTGGGGCCCAGAGATGGAAACCTTGGTGGCCCTGGACCCCCAGTGCGATGCTGTCTCTCCATGTAGGGCAGGTTTAGTCCAACATGTGTATTTGGAACAGAGAGAGAAGATATGGAGACTAATGTAGACTAGGGGCCTGTTGTTGCAAGGACAGCTGCACAGTGTATGTAATATACAGTATATAAATCCCATCAGTATTTAGAAATTGTCTCCATTTGTTGTTATCACAGATCCAGTGCGATTCATCCAAGCTTAGTGCGGTCGCTGGGAACACGATGCTCAGGCTCCTTTAACTGTCTGGCCGGCTCATCTGATACTATTGATCCGCTGCTGAAAGATCTGTCTTTTTGGGTTTTAAATCTTATCCAATTATCCCCATGGAGCCAATGGGTCTGGGGCTCTGCACATAGTAATTCAAATGGGAAAAGAAAAGCACATGACGGTTTGAAACTCAGCACCGGTGCAGCGGGGTTAATATGTTCTGCGCTCGGGGTTAATATGCTCTGCACTCTGTCCGAGAAGCTAAGGGTCAGTCCACAGGAGCAGATTTGGGGAGATTAGTCGCCCCAGCAACAAATCACCTCTTAAACAGGTAAAGGGGTGGTTCAAGTTTAAGTTAACCTTTGATAAGTTATAGAATGCTCAGTTCTAAGCAACGTTTCAATGTGCCTTTATTTTTTAATAGTTTTTAAATGATTTCCTTCTGACTCTTTTTCAGCTTTCAAATGGGGGTCACTGACCCCATCTAAAAAACAAATGCTCTGTAAGGCTACACATTTATAGTTATTGTTACTTTTTATTATTCATCTTTCTATTCAGGCCTCTCCTATTCATAGAAAATGCAATTAAGCCAGCACTCACCAGGAACTAAAATTTCCCATTAGTAATCAGGTGTCCACTCCAACCCACTTTAAATATCCAAACACATTGTAGCAGACAGCACCATCAGGAATATTTGTTTAAAAAGGCTTTATTTTGCTATTTTTTGGCTTTGTGATCAGGACAGTTACAACATTTCAAGCCAAACAATGGCCCTTTATCAAGCCTCCTATTCATAGTCCAGTCACTATATGGACCCTAGCAACAAGGCTGAAACTGGAGAGCTGCTGAATAAAAATCGAATTAATTCAAAAACTACAAATAATAAAAAAAGAAAAACATTTGCAAATTGTCTCAGAATATCACTCTCTATTTCATACTAAACATTCATTTAAATGTGAACAACCCCTTTAAGTCTCCTTCCTTTTTCTCACAAAGCAGCAGTAGTCACACTTTGGGGCAGATTTATCAAGGGTTGAATTTCAAAGTAATGGGAGCGCCCATAAATTCGAAATTTGAACTAAAAAAGACCAACCGAAATGTATCAGTTTCCGGGTGAATAGGCCGTTTTCATTCGAATTTGAATCATACGAATCAAAGTAATAGCGCAATCGATCAAATTCGATTCAACGTTTTTCCAAAAAAACTCCACCAATTGACTCACAATGGGTTCTAGGGGGCTAAAATAGCAATTCGGCAGGTTTTAGATGGTGAATGGTCAAAGTCTAATTTTTAAAGAGAAAGTACATGATAAATTTCGATATTCAAATTTTTTTCAAATTCGAATCTAATTTGGACTTCCTGGTCGAAGTACACGATGGGGCATATTTATCAAGGGTTAGAATTTCGAATTGAAAAAAAACTTGGATTCGAAATTCGAATTCAAAAAGACCAACCGAAATTAAGTAGACGTTTTTTTTTGTCGAATAGGTCAGTTTTCGATTGAATAGGTGCGTATTTGGCCGAATTAGATTCGTAATAGCGCAGAATTCGAAACAAAGTTTTTTCCCAAAGTCCACTAACTGACTCCAAATAGGTTCTAGGAGCCCCCCCCCCCATAGGCTAAAACAGCAATTCGCCAGGTTTTAGATGGCGAATGGTTGAAGTCAAATTTTTAAAAAGACTACATATTAAATTTCGATATTTGAATTTTTTTATTTTTTTTCAAATTCTAATCGAATTTGGACTATTCACTAGTCGAAGTACGCCAAAAAATTGCTCGAAATTCGAATTTTTTTCATTCAAACTCGATCTGTCAGAGTTATTGCTACTTTTTAGTACTCATCTTTCTATTCAGGCCTCTCCTATTCATATTTCAGTCACTATTTAGACCCTAGCAACCAAACTGCTGAAATTACAAACTGGAGAGCTGCTGAATAAAAAGCTAAATAACGCAAAAACCACAAAAAATTACCAAATGAAAACTAATTGCAAATTGTCTTAGAATATCACATTTTACATCAAATTAAACATTAATTAAAAGTGAACAACCACTTATATAAAAGAACATTTAAACAGCTGTCGTCGAAGCTCCTTTGTTGCCCAGGGGCGTAACTACAGACGAAGCAGACCCGGCGGCTTGCGGGGGGGCCCAGGAAGTAAAGGGGGCCCCCTGAGGCCCAAATAAAGAGCATATATTGGTAAAACAGGTCAACCTCTGGATATGTTGGGGGGCCCTAAAATGAATTTGCTATGGGGCCCAGTAACATCTAGATACTCCACTGCCATGTGCAGAATATCTGATTTGCCTCTGGAACCTCGCTGCCCAGTGTTGCTCTGAACATATATGCCCAGGTGGGGAAGCAAGACTCCAGCAAACCCCTTATTATATCATTTCCGTGTATAAGGATAGTGATTATGGTTGTTGCTAAATCTACTTCATCATGTGCTGATTTGGCTTCTCTGTACCAAATAGCCAGCTGATAGTTGTGTTTATGTGACGGTTTGGACAGATTAGACAGAGAATATTGTATGGGACCCCCCACTATAATGTAATCCCGACATTTGGATCAGCACCATTTGTCCTACACCTAATGGGTGGCAAAATGAATTTAGCAACACGATCCAAGGCTTTATGTCCAGGACGAGCTAACGGGTCCAATGGTCTCATCTCTACGTTTATTTTCAGTTGCCGCACAATGGGATCAAGTGCCCAGAGTGGGTGTTTTTGGAAGTTCAAGAATCAGGCACATTTACCCGCTCGCTCCGGCCCCAGCGGCATCAACTTAATCACTCGGCACGTGTCGCCGGCCCAGATCTGAGCTGCAAGTCTCTTTCCCTTCAGTGTCTAATTAAATTGATGAAACGAAGCCAGATGCCACCTACACAGAGCAAACACTAGAACTTCTTTCTTTCCAATGCTTACAAAAATATTGTTCGACAGATTTTAATTAGTTGTGTTTTGGTTTTTAAGATTTCACCGCGTGTGTTTTTTCCCTTGGGTGGCGAAAAGCAACGTTTAAGATTGTAAGAGATTTTATAAGTAATTAGGAGACAAATCCTGAGCCATAGAATACATGTATGGTTTTATTTTAATCCATTATATCCTAAGGACTCCATTCAATTGGATAAGCTTGGATAAAGCCTTTGTGAATCGCTGGCACAGGAAAGCACTAACATTGCCTAGAGCAGGGTTTCCAAACATTTTCAGTTCAGACCACCTTTGAGGCCTAACATTGTTATAATATATTTACAGACATGTAAAAGTGGTGTAGTATCAACCAGTCCAAGAATATCCAGGGCAGAAAATAAAGTCACCCTCACCCTTAACTGAGAAGAATTTGGGGGGTTTTGTGGAGAGCAGATGGTGCAACTCTAAGCAGTGTTGTTCAGGGTTTGTAAAAGTTATGTCTTGCATCTTACATCTTACCTTGAATGCAGTGCAGTTTTGAGACGGAAAGACAGAAATTAATGAGCTGGAGAGAGTGCAGAGATGTGCAACTAGACTGTTAAAATGAATGGCAGAATTAAACTATGAGGAAGGACTATAAAGGTTGGCATGGTCAGACTGGGTCAATGGGGCACCAGGAAAAAACCTGGTAGGCCCCTGCTCTCCTGGGCCTGTAGGCCCAGACCTGAATACCATCATGGCTCCCCCCAACCTCCTTCTCCTGCCCTGGTACCCCCAATAAAAAAGGTATATATATTGCATGCGCTCGGGGGTTGGAAGGGCAGTTGTGGCAGAGGCGGGGGACCCGGAGGTGGCTTTGTGGCAGGAGGCCTGGCGGGGGGCCCCTGACACATTACCCCCGGTGGGCTCCGGGCCCCCTAGTCCGACCCTGAAGGTTGGGGTTGTTTTCTCTGGAGAAAAGACAATTGCAATGGGACAAGGTTACATTAAAGGGCATTATATGTCAGGCTTACCGGAGGGATCCAGTAAGGAGGAGCAGCACTCTTGTAGAAGACAACTCACAAGGACCTCACACAACACAGAACTCACCTGAGGTGTGCACAGGGGGACAGTGAAATGGAAAGCAGCCGGTAAGACTAAGCCGAGATGAGGTATCAAAGGGTTCAGGCAAAATTGGGACAGATCAAAGGTCAAAAGGCAGGCAACACAGGTTTGTGGTCGGTCGGAGTCTAGGCAAAGGTCTGGGCAGGCAGAAAACAGAGAAGCCCAACAGGCAAAAGGTCAACAGGAGAATACAAGTAGCTGCGACTTCAGTGTTCTTTAATTAGGTAGATTTTGTGCCAGAAAGGGGGGTGCATCAGAATGCCAAACTCCATTGTTTGTGTAACATCATTGTGCATGCATCAAAACATCCTTGCATCCAAAGAGGAGATGCAACCTGAAGATGGCAGTGAGCCAAGGAAGCCAACGCAGGTGAGTAGCCTCACATTATACAAAGATAGTGGACCAAGAATGCCCTGGCGGGGGATATTGTGATGTCAGATTCTATGCCTTTAAGAATGGCTTGGATGACTTCTTGGACAAACATATAGAAACCTACAATATAAAAGCAATACCCAAGACTACAGTTAGGTGGGTGTAGGGAGGTTTTATTTAGACAAAAAGCTTAAACTTGATGACAGTGGGGTTTTTTTCAACCTAAATGACAATGTTACACAACAATGGATCTCTGGGACAAGCAGAATTGGCTGCAGCTTTATAGAAACACAGAGACACAGTGCAACAGTAATAAAGATCTTATTTCTACTACACAGCTAAACTGTCACAATCAAGGGCCTCTCCACCCTCTGTACATATTGTTTCCTTACTCCCTATTCCTAAGTCACTGGTGCTGTGGAAGCACTTGGTCATTCTGTGCCAATGAGAAGAATGAACTGATATGATATTTGGGTGATTCAGACGCATGACTGCTGATGCAAAGCTGCTGATGCAAAGCTGTTGTGGCATGCCGGAGCAAGGGTCGCATTCCGTGACCTGCATTCTGCTTCTTTAATTAAATAAGTCAGGGATGGAATGAAGGGCTGGAGGCACAAGCGGAGAATCAAAGGTTTGCGCATATTACACTGCTAATGAACAAGGACTCGTTTTTATTACACAATTGTTTAGTAGAAATTAATTTCCTCTGTGGGAGCAGCTAATGTCTCCATAGAAAGTGCTACAATTGAATAACAACAATGGACTCCACCGCTAAGGAAAGAATCATGAAGTGTTTGTGAGATCCAGGGGGGACAGAACCAGTATTTTTTGTAAAACCAAGGCCCTGAAGTCAATACCCTAGTAGTGATGGGCGAATTCCTGTGAATCGCAGCCGGCGAATAAATTCGACAGCGAAAATGTGCGCCGGCGTAAAAAAAACAAAACGGACGCAAGTGTCAAAAATGAGACGCAGGTGCCGGTTCACGTATTTTTTGCCGTTTTTTCTGCGAAGCGAAACGGCCCAAATTAGCCCATTACTATACCCGAGTGTCACCAGGACCTTTTCAACTACAGGTGACAGCAAAATTACTTTTATACCAAGTTTTAAAGAAGTGATTCATACTTTTTCTATGTAATAGAATGGCTAATTCTAACTTTTCAATTGGTCTTCATTTTTTCTTTTTTATAGTTTTTGAATTATTTGCCTTCTTCTTCTGACCCTTTCCAGCGTTCAATTGGGGATCAGTGACCCCATCTAAAAAACAAATACTCTGTAAGGCTACACATTTATGGTTATTGCCACTTTTTATTACTCCTCTTTCTATTCAGGCCTCGCCTATTCATGTTCCAGTCTGTTATTCAAATCAATGCATGGTTGCTAGGATCCTTTAGACCCTAGCAACCAGATGGCTGAAATTGCAAACTGGAGAGACTCACAGCTCATACAGACAGACAGACAGACAGGAGACTCACAGCTTATACAGACAGACAGAAGACTCAAAGCTCACACAGACAGACAGACAGGAGACTCACAGCTTATACAGACAGACAGAAGAATCAAAGCTCACACAGACAGACAGAAGACTCAGTGCTTATAAAGACAGACAGAAGACTCACAGCTCATACAGACAGACAGACAGAAGACTCACAGTTTATACAGACAGACAGAAGACTCACAGCTCATACAGACAGACAGACGACTCACAGCTCATACAGACAGACAGACAGAAGACTCACAGCTCATACAGACAGACAGAAGACTCACAGCTCATACAGACAGACAGAAGACTCACAGCTCATACAGACAGACAGACAGAAGACTCACAGCTCATACAGACAGACAGAAGACTCACAGCTCATACAGACAGACAGAAGACTCACAGCTCATACAGACAGACAGAAGACTCACAGCTCATACAGACAGACAGAAGACTCACAGCTCATACAGACAGAGGACTCACAGCTCATACAGACAGACAGAAGACTCACAGCTCATACAGACAGACAGACAGAAGACTCACAGCTCATACAGACAGACAGAAGACTCACATCTCATACAGACAGACAGACAGAAGACTCACAGCTCATACAGATAGACAGACAGAAGACTCACAGCTCATACAGACAGACAGAGGACTCACAGCTCATACAGACAGACAGAGGACTCACAGCTCACACAGACAGACAGAAGACTCACAGCTCATACAGACAGACAGACAGACAGAAGACTCACAGCTCATACAGACAGACAGAAGACTCACAGCTCATACAGACAGACAGAAGACTCACAGCTCATACAGACAGACAGAAGACTCACAGCTCATACAGACAGACAGAAGACTCACAGCTCATACAGACAGACAGAGGACTCACAGCTCACACAGACAGACAGAAGACTCACAGCTCATACAGACAGACAGACAGAAGACTCACAGCTCATACAGACAGACAGACAGGCAGAAGACTCACAGCTCATACAGACAGACAGACAGACAGAAGACTCACAGCTCATACAGACAGACAGAAGACTCACAGCTCATACAGACAGACAGACAGGCAGAAGACTCACAGCTCATACAGACAGACAGACAGACAGAAGACTCACAGCTCATACAGACAGACAGAAGACTCACAGCTCATACAGACAGACAGAAGACTCACAGCTCATACAGACAGACAGAAGACTCACAGCTCATACAGACAGACAGAAGACTCACAGCTCACACAGACAGACAGAAGACTCACAGCTCACACAGACAGACAGAAGACTCACGGCTCATACAGACAGACAGAAGACTCACGGCTCATACAGACAGACAGAAGACTCACGGCTCACACAGACAGACAGAGGACTCACAGCTCACACAGACAGACAGAAGACTCACAGCTCATACAGACAGACAGACAGAAGACTCACAGCTCATACAGACAGACAGACAGACAGAAGACTCACAGCTCATACAGACAGACAGAAGACTCACAGCTCATACAGACAGACAGACAGACAGAAGACTCACAGCTCATACAGACAGACAGAAGACTCACAGCTCATACAGACAGACAGACAGGCAGAAGACTCACAGCTCATACAGACAGACAGACAGACAGAAGACTCACAGCTCATACAGACAGACAGAAGACTCACAGCTCATACAGACAGACAGAAGACTCACAGCTCATACAGACAGACAGAAGACTCACAGCTCATACAGACAGACAGAAGACTCACAGCTCATACAGACAGACAGAAGACTCACAGCTCATACAGACAGACAGAAGACTCACAGCTCATACAGACAGACAGAGGACTCACAGCTCATACAGACAGACAGAAGACTCACAGCTCATACAGACAGACAGAAGACTCACAGCTCATACAGACAGACAGAAGACTCACAGTTTATACAGACAGACAGAAGACTCACAGCTCATACAGACAGACAGAGGACTCACAGCTCATACAGACAGACAGAAGACTCACAGCTCATACAGACAGACAGAAGACTCACAGCTCATACAGACAGACAGAAGACTCACAGCTCATACAGACAGACAGAGGACTCACAGCTCATACAGACAGACAGAAGACTCACAGCTCATACAGACAGACAGGAGACTCACAGCTCATACAGACAGACAGAAGACTCACAGTTTATACAGACAGACAGAAGACTCACAGCTTTGCTGCTCCTCACCTTGTGCCGACCCACTACCTCTTGGCAACTGGATTAATTCAACCTCCCGCAGTTCATTATCCCCCTCCCCCAGTGTCTGCTGGATATTAATTGTCTTTATTCTCTCAATTAATTCAACTCATAGTCTAAAATGATCTTTAAAAGCAGCAGTCACAGACTGATAATATTCCCTGATTGGGAAGGAACAGAAGTCCTGCCGAGTGGAATCTGCTCTCCACTCATTGTATAGAGATCTAATAGACAGTAATAAAGACTCAGAAAGGGGCTGAATTAAAGGGACTGTCCATATGACTGCTGCCTACAAGCTTAAAGGGGTGGTTCACCTTAAAGTTATCTTTCAGTATGTTATAGAATGGCCAATTATAAGCAACTTTTCAATTGGTTTTCATTAATTATTTTTATGTTTTTATGTTTTTTACATTGTTTGCCTTTTTCTTCTGACTCCTTCCAGCTTCTAAACAGGGGTCACTGACCCCATCTAAAAACAAATGCTCTGTAAGGCTACACATTTATTGTTATTGTTTCTTTTTATTACTCCAGGCCTCTTCTATTCATATTCCAGTCTCCTATTCAAATGAATGCATGGTTGATAGGGTAATATGGACCCTAGCAACCAGATTGCTGAAATTGTAAACTGGAGAGCTGCTGAATAAAAAGCAAAATAACTCGAAAAACACAAATAATAAAAAATGAAAACCAATTACAAATGGTCTCAGAATATCACCTGCAACATCATATTAAAAGTTAATTTAAAGGTGAACAACCTTTTTTGCGTTCTTTGAGTTATTTAGCTTTTTATTCAGCAGCTCTCCAGTTTGCAATTTCAGCCATCTGGTTGATAGGATCCACACTACCTTAGCAACCATGCATTGATTCGAATAAGAGACTGAAAGATGAATAGGAGTGGACTGAATTTTCTTTCGATGGGGTCAGTGACCCCCATTTGAAAGCTGAAAAAAGTCAGAAGAAGAAGGCAAATAATTCAAAAACTATAAAAAAAATAACAAAATGTAAAAGTTGGCCATTCTATAACTTACTAAAAGTTAACTTAAAGGTGAACAATCCCTTTAAGGTGAGCTGCACAGGAATTATTATGTATTTTGCCTTTGGCATTTGTATTAGTGTTAATACAGGGGATACCTATCCTCCTATAAGGTTGAAGAGTTTCTCTGTACAGTCTATGAGAAAGATCCAGGAGTTATTTATGGTATAGAAAGATACTTTAAAGACCATCTTAGGCTGCCCATGCCCCCCAGAATCATGCCCCTTGTGCTTAGAGAGCACCGTTTACATAAAATGGACATTTTTTATATTGGCATAGGCAATAAAACATTTTTTTCAATATTAAGCTCTGTGAGTGCGGATCTTTCGGAGTGAATATATATATATATATATATATATATATATATATATATATATATATATATATATATATATATATGGAGGCCAACGTAATATTTCCTACAAATCACATTTCCGTCAATACCAACCTCTCCTCCTTATCAATAAACTATTTCAAAATAAGTGATCGTCATTCTGCTTTGTTGCCGCTAGATGGCAGCATCTACTGTGTTTCACTTTCCTGCTCATGGCAGGTATAACCTATATCTGTGTTACTGATTAAGCTTTCCCCATGTGTGTCTTTCAGTGTGTCGGGTCACAGAACATGTTCCCAAACTTTATGCACCTATTGTGATCTGTTCTGCTCCCTCCCAAAAAAAGCGGACTCTGATTTCAGGGCTCAGGAGTCGTATTTTCATGGTCAGTCCTCCTTCATATAATGTCATCTGTCACCCCCTGTCTTCATCATTATCATCATCAAAGGCTATTGTGATACTAAACTCTATAGTGAGTATAGATATGGGTATATAGAATTTATGTGAAAGTAGGGAGGGGTGTGTGTATGGGATGCTGGGTTTTCATTTGGAGGGGTTGAACTTAAAGGGCATGCAAAGGCAAAAATATAAAACCCCATTTTTACTTTCTTTAATGAAAAACAAACCTATCTCCAATATACTTTAATTAAAAAATGTGTACCGTTTTTATAAGAAACCTGACTGTATGCAGTGAAATTCTCCCTTCATTTACTGCTGTGGATAGGAATTGTCAGATGGTCCCTAACTGCTGAGCAGGGAAACAATCATACTTATGAACAGCAGGGGGAGCCCCTGTGTTACTTCCCAGCCATGCAGAACTCAAGCAGCTTTGTTTATGACGATCCCTAAGCAGCCCAGACCACACTGAGCATGTGCACAGTCTTAGTCTTGCAAAGCTGTATAACAAAGTTACAAGATGGTGACCCCCTGTAGCCAACTTATAAAGCATAAATCATTTGTTTGATTAGGCTTGTGGTGCAGTAAGTTCATGTTTATATTTAGTATACAAAATACAGCATTTCTAGCCTTATTCTATTTTACACTTTACATGCCCTTTAAGGGACTTTGTCTTTTTTCAACCAGATTTAACTATGTAACTATCCACATTAACCCTGGCATTAATCATAAGGTGACAGTTTTAAGGTTAGGGGTTGGGAGAGCAATAGGGTGAGAACTGAAAATACATTCAGGGCCCACTGAACCCCTATTTTTCCTGGATGCCCCTGGACGTCACATGGTGTGGTCCTCTGTATTAGGGTAAGATCGCAGGGGCAGCACAACTGAACATATAAGCTTAATGCACTTTTCCCTAAACTTTGTAGCAAAATATTGTTTATTACATTCCCCCCCACAGTGTTGCCCCGATATTGAGAGAATCCACTGCCCCATCTAAAGTGAACCCTTCCTGATAGTGATGTTTGAGTCGCAGGGTCAGACTGGGCCGGCGGGACACCGGGAAAAGACCTGGTGGGCCCAGATCCGCATCCTGTGATTCCTCTTCCTGCCGTGAACAATTCTGAAGAAGGGTCCGAGGCCTGAAGAACACGCACACTCGCATCCCACCTCCATACACACACGCGCAGCGCAGGCAGAAGGGTAGCAGGGCACAGTGGTGGGGGGCCGTGAGACTGAAGCTCGATGGGCCTCAGGCACCCAGTCCAACTGTGGTGGGTCAAGAAAACATCGACCCGCCTTACCCCCTCCATTTATAGACCCGCGCCAATCTGCCCCACCAATAACATCACAAAAGGGGCGGGGCAGGCGCGAGTCTATAAAACAGGAAGTCGTAAGCCGCAGTCTATGGTCGCGGGTGGGGAGAGCAGGCAGAAGAGCTCAACCCAAACCCACACACGACCTGCAACAGGAGCAACATGGTCAGCCTGAACCTGCCCGACCCACTGGCATATCCACAAGTCCCGCGGGCATTGGGCCGACCCCTCGCTTCTTCCTGAGATGTAGCGTCAAATTGCCCCTGCCTTCCGGGAGTAGCAAGAGAAGAAAGGGTTAATCTAAGAAACCCAAGCAAAGGCAACGCAGGCATCATTCAGCCCCCTGGGCTCTGCAGCTGGAGTTTCCAGCAATGACACGACACAGACCCGGCAGCCGCTCATCGTTCTTTTCAAGGTAAAATTTTCGGAATTATTCAAGGACACTGGAACTTGCAAGATCCGTATGATTTCCAACCTTCAACCAGTTCTGCATAATATTCAATGCTGAGTATATTAATGGCTGGGATTAACACACTTATGCCCAGAGCCTATGTTGGCTTTTGATCCACTCTGTTGTATAAATTCACTGAATTGTATGGAAATTGCTGGAGTAGTTGGTTCATTGCGGCACTAAAAGGGTTGGAAAATGCCTATTTTACTAAATTTGTTTTGAAATTAAAGGAACAATGACACCAAAAAATTAAAGTGCTTTAAAGTAATTAAAATATAATGTACTGTTTCCCTGCACTGGTAAAACTGGGGTGTGTTTGCTTTAGAAATATTACTATAGTTTATATAAACAAGCTGCTGTGTAGCCATGGGGGCAGCCATTCAAGCACAGGATATGTAGCAGATAACAGATGCACTCTGTAGAATCCCATTGTGTTCTGTTAAACAGCATATCTATTATCTGATGTGTATCCTATGCTTGAATGGCTGCCCCCATGGCTACACAGCAGCTTGTTTATATAAACTATAGTAGTACTTATCTGTTATCTACTGTGTATCCTGTGCTTGAATGGCTGCCCCCGTGGCTACACAGCAGCTTGTTTATATAAAGTATAATAGTACTTATCTGTTATCTACTGTGTATCCTGTGCTTGAATGGCTGCCCCATGGCTACACAGCAGCCAAACACGGGCAGATTAAAGATGCTGATATCGGTCCTTTACGCCAATTCGTCAGATTATCTACCTTGTGTGGGGGCGTCCGACAGGTCTCCCCGATCTATATCTGGCCAAAAATCGGGCAGATAACAATCAGGCGAGTTGAAGTGGTCCTGGGACCTGTCGGTGCCCATTTGCATTATTGTAATCCGACCATTCGGCCCCAGGGGCGAACATTTGGATTAACCCGATATCACTCTGTGTTAGTGGGCGTATCTGGTTAACAGCCGCTCATTTGGCGAGATCTAATAGTGTATGGCCAACTTAGTCAGTGGCTCATCTGAAATGTATGAGCCCTACCCAACAGCTGCCCCAATAGATCCCTTCCTGTAAACTGGGCAGATCTCTATCAGGTGGGTTTGAAAATCCCACATTAGCTCGTTGACGTGGTCCTTTCCCAATGAACCTGCATAGCTGCCAACTATCATGTAACTGTTGGCCCAGAGATTAAACAACTGGATCAGCCTCATTCAGCTCAGAATCAAATGGAGCAAATATTGAACCATTGGGAGTCCTATACAGTTAGACCCATTTGGACAGAGACAACTTTTTTCTAATTTTGGTTCTGTACGTGACCACAATGAATTTGAAATGAAACAACTCAGATGCAGTTGAACTGCAGACTTTCAGCTTTAATTCAGTGGGTTGAACAAAAAGAACGTGAGGAACTAAAGCCCTTTTTTATCACAATCACTTCATTTCAGGGGCTCAAAAGCAATTGGACACTTGACTCAAAGGCTATTTCATGGGCAATTCCTTTGTTATGTCATTATCAATGAAGCAGATAAAAGCCCTGGAGTTGATTTGAGGGGGGGGGGTGCTTGTATGTGGAATATTTTGCTGTGACAAGATGCGGAGAAGGAAAAAAAGAAAAAAAAGAAAAAAAAGGCAAAAAAATGGAAAAAAGGCAAAAAAGGAAAAGAAAAAAAAGGAAAAGAAAAGAAAAAATGGAAAAGGAAAAAAGGAAAAGAAACGAAAAAAAGAAAGAAAAAAGAAAGTAAAAGAAAAAAGAAAGAAAGAGAGAAAGAGAGAAAGAAAAAGAAAGAAAGAAAAAAGAAAAAGAAAAAAGAAAGAAAGAAAGAAAAAAAGAAAAAAAGAAAAAAAGAAAGAAAGAAAGAAAGAAAGAAAAAGAAAGAAAAAGAAAAAGAAAAAGAAAAAGAAAGAAAGAAAAAAAGAAAAAAAGAAAAAAAGAAAAAAAGAAAGAGAAAGAAAAAGAAAGAGAGAAAGAGAAAGAGAGAAAGAAAGAAAAAGAAAGAAAGAAAGAGAAAGAAAGAAAGAAAAAGAAAGAAAGAAAAAGAAAAAAAAGAAAGAAAAAGAAAGAAAGAAAGAAAAAGAAAGAAAAAGAAAAAAAAGAGATCTACCATAAAGAGAAGACTGCATGAAAGTAAATACAGAGGGGGCACCGCAAGGTACAAGCCACTCATAAGCATCAAGAATAGAAAGGTCAGATTGGACTTTGCTAAAAAAAAAAAAATAAATAAATAAACATCTAAAAAAGCCAGCACAGTTGTGGAAAAACATTCTTTGGAGAGATGAAACCAAGATCAACCTCTAGCAGAATGATGGCAAGAACAAAGTCTGGAGAATGTGTGGAAGAGCTCATGATACAAAGCATAGCACAGTTGTGTATAAAACATTTGGGAGACAGTGTGATGGCTTGGGCGTGCATGGCTGCCAGTGGCACTGGGACACTAGTGTTTATCCATCATGTGACACAGGACAGAAGCACAAGAATGAATTGTGAGCTGTTCAGAGACACTGTCTGCTCAAATCCAGCTAAATGCACTCACATTGATTGGGAGGCGTTTCATAACGACCCAAAACATACAGCCAAAGCAACCCAGGAGTTTATTAAAGCAAAGAAGTGGAATATTATTGAATGGCCAAGTCAGTCACCTGATCTGAACCCAATTGAGCTGCATTTCACTTGTTGAAGAATAAACTTGGGACAGAAAGACCCACAAACAGCAAGTGAAAGCCGCTGCAGTAAAGGCCTGGCAGAGCATTAAACAGGAGAAAAACCAGAATCTGGTGATGAGTTCAAGACTTCAGCCTGTCATTGCCAGCAAAGGCTTTTCAACCAAATATTAGAAATCAACATTTTATTTTCAGTTTTTTAATTTGTCCAATTACTTTTCAGCCCCTGAAACGAAGTGATTGCGTTAAAAAAAGGCTTTAGTTTCTCACATTTTTCTGCCATCTTTTTGTTCAACCCACTGAATTAAAGCTGAAAGTCTGCAGTTGAACTGCCCCTGACTTGTTTCATTTAAAATTCATTGTGGTCATGTACAGAAAAAATTAGAAAAAAAAGTGGTCTCTGTCCAAAGATTTTATGGGCCCGACTGTAGCTCTTTGATGTGACCCAGACTCCCTAGATGATGATGATGATGATGGAGAGAGGAGGAGGAGAAGAAAAGGACTGCTCTTTCAGAAATATTAGACTTCTGGTTTCTTCACTTTTTACTTGTACCCCTGCTTTAAGTTGTTAATTTTAAACTTTGGAGGATTCCCTAGTTAAGCTCGGAGCAAAAACCTTCATCTCGTGAAAAGTGGCCCTTCTCAATGATGAGTTTCAGGGGCCCTTGCCAAACTGCCTACAAGGAGAGTCCCCGTCCCTGGACTCAGGGAAAAGCCACAGCTCCCTGATATTGTGGCACCAGCACTAACTGTTCAGAACTTTTGTCTCTGAACAAATGGGTTCATTTCCAGAAACAGATATTCTTCAAAACACACACATCCTTGTGACTAGGGATGTAGCGAACGTCGGAAAAAAAGTTCGCGAACATATTCGCGAACTTGCGTCAAAAATGCGAACGGTTCGCGAACGTCGCGAACCCCATAGACTTCAATGGGAAGGCGAATTTTAAAAGCTAGAAAAGACATTTCTGGCCAGAAAAATGATTTTAAAGTTGTTTAAAGGGTGCAACGACCTGGACAGTGGCATGCCAGAGGGGGATCAAGGGCAAAAATGTATCTGAAAAATACATTGTTGACACAGCGCTGCGTTTTGTGCTGTAAAGGGCAGAAATCACACTACGTCACTCAGGTGATGTTTCTGGACACGGAATGTGAAAAAGCTCACACAGCTAGGTGGCACTTGGTTAAAGACTGGGCAAACAATGCCTGCAAGGGCAACGTATACAGTAGTGGATACGGAATATATTATTGCTGCTGTAAAAACATCACTCAGGTGATGTTTACGGACACGGAATTATTATTGTTATTTAGACAGAATGTGAAAAAGCTCACACAGCTAGGTGGCACTTGCATACCTCCCAACTGTCCCTCTTTTGACCACTCAACCCCCTGTCCCTCTTTTGTACTGGAAAGTCCCTCTTTTCTCTGCACTGAACAGCCAGAAAAAAAACAGTTTCTAACTTAATTGGCTTTTGGCAGAGAGCTCAGAACAGCTAACAGGTGCAAATAAGATACTTTGTAACAATTTTGACTCTGGTTGGTGCTGGTAGTGGTGAACTACTAGGAGGAGCAGCACACCAGTCCCACTCCCCAACACAGCTAGACTAATAGCACTGGGCTCTTACAGTAGCAAAGTAAAAAAAACAAAAAAGAAAATAAAAGCAGTCCTTACAAGGACTATTGGGTTACAGGCAGCAGTCAGCAGATGAGATCAGCAGCAGTGCCCACAGCAGCTACATACAGAGCACTTCAGTAGAAGGTAGATTACTAGTCAGCAAAGCTTACTAACCTAAAATGTCCCTCAAATCCCTGCAGAGTTCTGTCCCTACAATACAGAGCAGTATCAAGTAGATTACTAGCCAGCAAAGTTACTATCAACTGTCCCTCAAATCACTAACAGCTCTCTCCCTACACTATCTCTTCCAAGCACACACAGGCAGAATGAAAAAACGCTGCAGGGCTTCAGTTTATATATGGAAGGGGAGTGGTCCAGGGGGTGTGGGAGTGGTCCAGGAGGGAGAGCTTCCTGATTGGCTGCCATGTATCTGCTGGTCTGGGGGAGAAATGGCAAAAAAAAACGCCAGCTAAGGCGAACCCAAATTGGCGAACGTCGCGCGACGTTCGCGAACATTCGGCGAACGCGAACAGTCGATGTTCGCGCGAACAGTCCGCGACATCCCTACTTGTGACACAGGACAGGGAGGGGATTTTTGGGGAGCCCGTTACTGATCCTCAACAAGCCAAACAAATGTCTTGTGCTTTTCTGTTTCACCAACAAGTTGTGTGTGTTTGTTTCATTAGTCACCCAGGGAACAATTACCAACACCCTAATAAAGTCAATATAAAATCCGAACAACAAAGAAGCAACGGAAATATTCCACGGTGAAGTGATAAAACCAACGAAGGGAAATCACTTGTCTGCTATTAGATTTCAGCGTTTTGGTTCGCTGAAAAATTAGCAGATTTCCCGAAGTAAATTTTGACGCCCGCGTTAAAGTTAATCGCGGCCGAATAGTGTTGCCGCGCTGCGATCTTGACGCGAGTGACTCTTCTGACGCGCGTCCAAAAAGTTTTTTTGCCGATGACGAATTTTTGCTGGAGTTTCGTAAATTTATTTGCCGGTGGTGAAACACGGAAATGCGCCGTGAATTTGCACCAGCCGAATTTATTCACCCATCACTAGTTATATATACAAGGATTGGTTTCATGTGAACGACAAAGAAATGAAAGTACAGTAGAGTTTTTATAACGGAGCCGCACACTTATATGTCCTGTCTGCTGATTGGTAGAGACTGGATAGACTGACAATGTCATCTTTATATAAAGGACCTAAATACAGGATTAGCGGGAACCCATCACCCAATAGCATCTGTTTGATACTTTAAAAGGGAGGCTGACCTTTAAGTTAAACATTTAGAATGGCAGACGCTAAGCACCTTTTCAATTGGTCTTCATGAATTTTTGTAGTTTTTGAATTATTTGCGTTTTTCTTTCAAATAGGGGTCTAAAAAAATGCTCTGCTACAAATGTATCGTTACTGCTACTTCCTATTACTCATTCGGGCCTCTCCTATTCATATTCCAGTCTCAATGCATGGTTGCTAGGGTAATTTGGACCCTAGAAACCAGATGGCTGAAATTGCAAACTGGAGAGCTGCTGAATAAAAAGCTAAATAACTCAAAACACACAAATAAAAAAAAGAAAACCAATTGCAAATGGTCTCAGAATATCACTCTCTAGATCATACTAACAGTTAATTTAAAGGTGAAAAACCCCTTTAAAGAAATGAGATGTCAGTAATTACAGCGGTTATTGGGATCTAAATAAACAAGGCTCCCGGAGTGGAAGGAGAAAGGGCAGACAGAGCTGCAGTAATAGTGTTAGAAGGACCTGACACAGGAACAGTGAATACCATGAATGTGCCAGAGCTTTCAGACTGCTCATAAGCAGCACAGAGCAGATTAGACAGATGCAACTATGAAAACACTCTCTTATGGAGAGACAGGCTGGGGAGGAGAACTATGCTAAAAGTCAGAGAACGCCCACCGGAGATATTTAAAAGGGGAAGTAAACCGAAGGCTTTATCCCCTACGGCATTATTCATTTCATTCAGCCTGATAACTGTATAGGTAAGGGACTCGTTATCCAGAAAGCCCCAGATTACCAAAAGGCCGTCTCCAATAGACTCCATTTAATACACATTTTTAAAAAGGATTCCCTTTTTCTCCGCAATAATAAAACAGTCGTTTGTACTTGATCTCAACTAAGACTGGAAGCAAAACCAGTCTATTGGCTTTAATCTGTAAATGATTTTCTAGTAGACTTAAAGGAGAATTCAACTGTTAAAGGGATACTGTCATGGGAAAAACATTTTTTTCAAAATGAATCAGTTAATAGTGCTGCTCCAGCAGAATTCTGCACTGAAATCCATTTCTCAAAAGAGCAAACAGATTTTTTTTATATTCAATTTTGAAATCTGACATGGGGCTAGACATATTGTTAATTTCCCAGTTGCCCAAAGTCATGTTCTCAATAATTTCTCCAAAACATGCTATTCAATAAAAAAATATATTTTATTCACATCAGTAGTTAAAAAACATGTATAGTAATCCCTCTAACGCCTAACGCGTTTCATGCTTACCCAGCACTTAGTCATAGGCAGAATCCAACTAGTCTTTCTTGTTTAGTTCCTTAAATACTAGCACATATAGTCCCTCCCCTTAATAAAACCAATCACATACATATGTTTCAAATGCCATGTATCATCCAATGGACTACAGGCTTTGATCTAATACAATGATCTATATGTTAGATAATACATGTTACAGGGCATATACAAAAATATAATTCACAAGTAGTCATAAGAAAATATAATTAAATATAACAAGTCACATCAAATGTGTAATTGAGGCCTAGTGGCAACCTGGTCTGTAGGTGAAAGATCCAATATACCTCTCTTTTCTTTAATTTCATCAGTAGGTCACCCCCTCTAATACCTGTCTTAATTTGTTCTATCCCTTGTATAGAAAAATACTTTAAATTACTGTTATTACATTCTTGGAAGTGTCTAGTGACATTGGTTTTGCTGCTTAGTTTAATATTGCTCACTTGATTAATGTGTTCCCTGATACGTTCTTTCAAAGATCTAATAGTGCAACCTACATATTGCTTGCCACATTTAGTGCAGGTGATGAGGTAAACTATCCCCCTACTGCAACAATTGATATACTGTTTGATTTTATAAGTAGTTGTGGTCACAGTTGAATTGAACTCTCCAGAGACTTTTAGATATTTACATGTGACGCAGCGGTTGTGCCCACACTTGAAACAACCACTGTGTCTCAGAAAATCTTGTTTACTGCTATTTTTCTCTTGAATAGGCTCGGAGACAATGAATCACCCAGAGTATAGGCCCGTCTTGCTACACATCCTATTCCTGGAACTAATGCCTTACAGAAATCCCTATCGGCATACAATATAGGCAAAAACTTTTTTACTGTTTTGACAACCTTTTTGTATTGTCTACTATATCGTGTAATAAAAGAAATTTTTTGACCAAATTCTTTCTTGTATATTTTATTCTGTGGGGTCAGAAGTATATCCCTATCAGTGGTTTCGGCTCTAGTGTAAGCCCTCTGAATAGACTTGCTGTTATATCCCCTTTCTTTAAATCTGTCCCTCATTTCATCTGCCTTGGTTTTGAATTCATCCAGGGTAGAACAGTTTCTGCGTAATCGCAGGAACTGTCCTATTGGAATTCCAGCTATTTGGCTCCTTGGATGGCAAGACTGTGCATGTAGCAGAGTATTACCACTACAAGGTTTCCGATAGATAGTGGTATGTATAGTATTGGTTTTGGCCATCAATTTGACATCCAAAAATTCAATTTCTTCCTTAGAGAATGTGTCTGTAAAGCTTAGATTCAAATCATTGGTGTTAATATCCACCACAAATTCCCTGAACTTATGTTCTCCTCCTGTCCAAATGCACAGCAAATCGTCAATATAACGAATATAGAATTTTAGATGTTGGTTACTGATTGTTGTCAGATGGGTTTCTTCCCACCACCCCATATAGAGATTGGCGAAAGAGGGCGCAAATTTAGCTCCCATAGCCGTCCCGCACTGTTGCAGGTAATATTGGCCATTAAACAGGAAATAGTTGTGTTTCAATAAGAAACCTATAGCTTTTAGAAGAAAGTCTTTCAACTCCTCTGTGTATTTACTGTATTTATCCAAATGAAATTTAATAGCCTCCAATCCCTTATCGTGTGGAATAGAGGAGTAAAGCGAGGCCAATTTGATCTAAATAAGTTGCCCAAAGTCATGTGACTTGTGCTCTGATAAACTTCAGTCACTCTTTACTGCTGTACTGCAAGTTGGAGTGATATCACCCCCTCCCTTTCCCCCCCCCCAGCAGCCAAACAAAAGAACAATTGGAAGGTAACCAGATAACAGCTCCCTAACACAAGATAACAGCTGCCTGGTAGATCTAAGAACAACACTCAATAGTAAAAACCCATGTCTCACTGAGACACATTCAGTTACATTGAGAAGGAAAAACAGCCTGCCAGAAAGCATTTCTCTCCTAAAGTGCAGGCACAAGTCACATGACCAGGGGAAGCTAGGAAATTGACAAAATGTCTAGCCCCATGTCAGGTTTCAAAATTAAATATAAAAAAAATCTGTTTGCTCTTTTGAGAAATGGATTGCAGTGCAGAATTCTGCTGGAGCAGCACTATTAACTGATGCGTTTTGAAAAAAAACATGTTTTTAACTAAAAACCGGGAACCAGTAAATTGCTCCAACGGCGCATGCGCCGTTTCGCTGGTTTCAGATTATCGAAGACCCGGAAGATGCCTGCTGTGAACTGCGATCCCTGAATCTGCACCGAGGGGTAAGTAAAACGTTAGGGGCATTTCCCCGGGGTAACACTAAGGCTGGGAGGAGGAGGAGGGAGGGTCTAGGAAGGATATGAGGGTAGGGGTTTTTAAAGTTTAGGGTTGAATTCTCCTTTAAGGTATGAAGATCCAAATTACAGAAAGATGTGTTGTCCAGAAACCCCAGGTCCCATACCCATATGGTTTATAGAAGATCTTGATGAAGGCCTGGATTTCTGGCGAGGCCACAAAGGCCCGGGCCTAGGGCACAACATTTGAGGGGCGGCATGTAGCCCAGCCGTAGCTAGAGGGAGCACTGGGGAGTGTGCGCTCGCAGGCAGTACTAGGGGCTGGTGGACCAGGGGCTGGCGCATGCAGAGGGGGGTGCACGCGTTTGTGGGCAGGCTCTAGGACCCAGACAGCCTAGTGGCACATTAAGAGGAAATCTGGCCCTTCCTTGATGTATTTTTCCAGTTTATGTGTTCGGTATCCGTCTCTGTGGGTACAGGCCCATAATTCATAATCAGCTGAACACAGTGGAACACACAATATACAAATACTAATTCAAGCGGAGTCACCATTGTACCTTGTGTCCCACTAATAATAAGCAAAAAGGGTAAAGTCTCTGTGACATACTATGTGCAATAAATGCATTGCTGCACCAGCTTCATCCCAAATGCAGTGTGAATGCTGCAGTAACTGCTTTTTTAGGTGGTTCACCTTTAAGATAACTTTTAGAATGTTATAGAATGGCTAACTCTAAGCAACTTTTCGATTGGTCTTCATTTTTTTTATAGCTTTTGAGTTATTTGCTTTCTTCTGATTCTTTCCAGCTTTTCAATGGGGGTCAGGGTCTCGAAAAACAAATGCTCTGTAAGGCTACAAATTTATTGTTATTGCTACTTTTTATTACTCATCTTTCTATTCAGGCCTCTCCTATTTATATTCCAGGCTCTTATTCAAATCTGTGCATGGTTGCTAGGGGAATTTGGACCCGAGCAACCAAATGGCTGAAAATGGCAAACTGGTGAGCCGCTAAATAACAAAAAACACAAATAATAAATAATGAAAACCAATTGCAAATCTTTGTACATCATACTAAAAGTACATTTAAAGGGCATGTAAAGTCTAAAATAGAATAAGGGTTAATGTGGATAGTTATGTAGTTACATCGTTAAATCTGGTTGAAAAAAGACGAAGTCCCTTAAAGGGCATGTAAAGTGTAAAATAGAATAAGGCTAGAAATGCTGTATTTTGTATACTAAATATAAACATGAACTTACTGCACCACAAGCCTAATCAAACAAATGATTTATAATTTCAAAGTTGGCTACAGGGGGTCACCATCTTGTAACTTTGTTAAACATCTTTGCAAGACTAAGACTGTGCACATGCTCAGTGTGGTCTGGGCTGCTTAGGGATCGTCATAAACAAAGCTGCTTGAGTTCTGCATGGCTGGGAAGTAAGGCTGGAGCTCCCCCTGCTGTTCATAAGTATGATTGTTTCCCTGCAGAGCAGTTAGGGACCGTCTGACAATTCCTATCCACAGCAGTAAATGAAGGGAGAATTTCACTGCATACAGTCAGGTTTCTTATAAAAACTGTAAACATTTTTTAATTAAAGTATATTGGAGATAGGTTTGTTTTTCATTAAAGAAAGTAAAAATGGGGTTTTATCTTTTTTTGCCTTTACATGCCCTTTAAAGGTGAACAACCCCTTTAACCAATGGAATTGAATGGAAAGGGCACAGCGACTGTTTAAGAAGAAAATCTTTATTCACAATACAATGGGTACACGTAAGCAGTTTATAAATACAGAGGAAAAGCCTAAAACAAAGAGGAAAGGGGGGGGGGATAAATTAAGAGCGGATGACGGTTGTGGATGACAGATGTGCAATCTTGGCGGAACAGCTGAATGGGGCTGCCTACAGTAGGGGGGCATGTGGGCACCCCCCCAACCAGAATACAGATGGTTAATTCCAATGAGAAAAAGGTGAGGGTACCGCACATTCACTGGCAACTGCTAAATCTTTGGTTCTATGAGAATAAAAGAGATTGATGGTGCTGGCGGGATGGAGACTGATATTATTCACATTAATGCTACATATAATCAGCATTGCTATAATCTCAATATGGGTGCCCTAACCTGCAGCAAAAAGTGCATCAGAACTATTTGACCCCACAGCAACTTAATTACGTAGCTACAGCTTTAAATGTTTAATGTTAAGCCTCCGACATTCAAGGGAAAGTAAAGCTCCGCACACTTCTGTTCATACAGCAGCTCCATCATATAGTGTTCAGTCCAGCGGTAGCTCAACCCCTTGTGTATGTGCAGTATCTCCGGCTTCTAGTACTTTGTACAATCCTCTGACAAGCCACCAGGAGGCGCTACATACTGGAATGACACTTGGGATCATTGGTGAACAAAAGAAAGCATTCAGCAGCACTACCCTGTGCCCGTTAACCAAGGTTGAACTAAACACCTAAACATGCTACAAAGAGCTAAAAGAACATCAGGAGAGCTGGTTGCTCATCACAGACTCAACTCGCCTTGTTCTGGTGATTAAAACTAGAAAATGACATTATCAAGGGGGAAACCTGTTGAGGGTTAAACGCAGTAGTGTCCTACTTGCAGGTACTACAACTGTCAGCTGAGAGTTGTAGTTGAGCAGCTAGAGGGACACAAACAAAATCACAGATCCTGAGTGTGGAATCGGGGCTCGGCTGAACACACAGGCCCAATATCTGCGCGTATACAAACCTCTGTACCTATACATCCAATCACGGCCAGGCTCAGGGATCCCTCTATGATTCAAGGCCAAGTCAAACCAACAGATATAAATCCAGTAATTACATCATCCAACTGGGACCTTTTGCCAACACTAAAAACCAAGTCATTGTACAATGACCAATTATCACGCTGTGTGACTTGTGCAAAACTGTCAGTGCAAGAGCAGATCATGTTACATAGCGATACAGTGCAATGATCTGTGTCCAGGGGAGAGGAATGTCGCTAAACTATGAGTAAATCTTCTATGTACATTGATTAAAGAGATTGTGCAAACAGCGGGGGAGTCTGCACTGGTGTAATCCAATGTACGAGACTGTCTGTAAGCAGCGGGTATAGACTTTTTATTGTCCCTAAATAAAGAGTAAGGCGTGAGGTCACCGCTCAGCCGTGAGGTCACCGCTCAGCCGTGAGGTCACCGCTCAGCCGTGAGGTCACCGCAGCTCTTCTTCTATAGATGTGCAAGTGGGTGTTACCATAGTGCTTAACTCTGTAAAGGCAGCCTCCATAGGCTTCAACAAAAGACCACCAAGCGTTCAAACACAAATGGGACTGTTTAAGTCTTAAAAGAATGCCTCTGCCAAGTTGAACAATATGGCTGCTCTTCCTGCATACAATAAAAGCTATGCCCATCATGTACTTAAAACCTATTTAAAGGGAAAGTAAATGGAAGCCAAACCATGCCTATAAAGAGGGCACATTTGCCTTTTTTTTTGCCTATTTTTGACAATCCTGTAGTATGTACACAAGTGCAGCATATAAATGCACACAGCCCTATCATTCCATATACGGAGGATATAAAACCAAGCTCTCCCAGGGTACAGGAGAGACCTGCAGGGGTTAAGAAGGCCCGAATGACAGCTGAGAGGTCAAAGATTTCTCTTGAGCCAGGGGAGAGTCGCTCTATCTTCCAGCAGCGCAGCTATCACATGACCCCCCCTCATATACAGAAGCAGAGAAAGGCATTGCAAGCTAAATACTGACTGTACAGTATTCACTGAGTATTTATAGGGAGGAGTGGCAAAAAAAGGAAGATTTTTTTTATATATTTTACATTAAATATTAGATTAAGTCATGAAACATTTACACTTTGAGTACTAAATTGCCCGTTCTGAAGTTGTTAAAAAAAATATCTAAAAAAAAAAAAAAAAGACCAGTAGTCGCTTTGCAAAAAAAACATCTGCCTGGCCTTCCTCCGGTACAGACTATTAACCCTTTAACGGAGACGGGCCAGCAATATTCCAATACATTGCAGGATCCCTTCCCGGAAGTGAAAGAGTTAAAAGAAGACAATTTGACTCTACAGCCGTTCCACTAATGTCTTGAGCGCCCCCCTTCAAAGGCGTGATGCTCTTCATGGGCTGAAAAGAGAAAAGGGGAGTTGAATTAGTCACTAGCAATCAATGGCAGAAGCATAATAATAATCTATAATCTGTATTCGTGAGCAGAAAAGGTGACAACTGGACACCGTCTCTTTATTTCTCCATACTCTAGAGCAGTGGTACCCAAACTATGTGCTGCTGTCCCCATTCCTAATCTATAGGGACATGAAGCAATGACTGGGAGGTCTATAGCCACCCACCCAGGCTGCTTAAAGGATATGTAAAGCCAACATTTCCTACCATGTATATAAATTGGGCACATCTCCCTCACCCAAATTGAATTATTTGTACTGCATACATCTCCTCCATTTGCCAGCACCATCACATTTCCCTAAAACAAATAGCTTTCACCCGGCGGCCATTTTCCCTCTGACATCATCAGTGCATTTATATCAGCAAACAGCACATATGCGATGTAAAGTTCATGCAACTGAAGAATGCAGGCTAACACAGGCAGAATATACTATGACGACAAGTCCTGCTTGGATTGAGCACTGTAATGGTTACTCTGAGCTCAGGAGAGGGGGTTAGGATTTAAAAAAAAAAAAAAAGCAGCAGACAGCTAGAGCAGAGTTTCTATGGGAACCAGCAATGCAATTTATTCATTGGCTCTTAGACTGGAGGGTGTGTTTAGTAATCTGGGTTGAGAAGAACTGAGCATGCATGCTCATGAGCCAACAGCCAAAGCAAATTCCCAAGGGAGGGGGCTGAGTGGGTTAGAGGAGCAGAAGGAATCCTAAGTGATTAAAGGGATGCTGCAGCCTTACTATTAGCCTTTGAACAACCAGCGTGGCAGGTATTTAGAGATTTCAAAGAGGCTCTTCAGTGATTAAATTTTGTGTGTGTGAGGGGTTTACATGTCCTTTAAAGGCGTTGTTCACCTTTAAATTAACTGTTACTATGATGTAGAGTGATGTTTTGAGACAATTTGCAATTGGGTTTAATTTTTTATTATTTGTGGTTTTTGAGTTATTTAGATTTTTATTCAGCAGCTCTCCAGTTTGTAATTTCAGCTGGTTGCTAGGGTCTACATTATCCCAGCAACCATGCATTGATTTGAATGAGACTGGAATATGAATAGGAGAGGCCTGAATAGAAAGGGGAGGAGTAATAAAAAGTAGAAATAACAGTACATTTGCAGCCTTTCAGAGCATGTTTTTTAGATGGGGTTAGTGACCCCCATTTGAATGCTGGAGTCAGAATCCAGCAAATAATAATAATAAGATAAAATGAAGGCCAATTGAAAAGTTGCTTAGAATTAGCCATTCTATGATATACTAAAAGTTAACAAAAGGTGAACCATCCCTTTAAAAATAAATAAATAAATAAATAAATAAATAAATAAAAAGACAAGGAAGCCCATTTAGATTACGTAGCACCCCTCTGTTAGTGATCACCAACCAGAAGCCTGGACAGTTGAAATCAGAAGCCAATTGGCTTCAACTGCACATGCTCCTGGCAGCAAGTAAGCGGGGGGGGGGGGGGGGACAAAAATGATGCCCTGTCCCATTGCCAAATCTGTTAATTAAGTGCAAACGGGCAGTATGGAGGGTTAACATAGGTTCCCCTTATTCCTCTCCCAAACCTTGCCCTTTGATGAGAAGCTCCCAGGCTGACAAATTTGGACGACCTCCAGACACATCTGGATTTTGTTCCTAGGTCCAGCCGTCAGTTACAAAATGTCAGCCAGGGTGCTTATCATTACAGAACATTAGTAGCACTGAAGGAGAACTAACCCCCGAATATGAGAAAAGCCCCAACCACTACCCTCCATAGTCCGCCCTCCCTGCTTCCTCCCCACATAGTGTATTATCTAACGTATCAGTGCAGAGTAGCGCAGTGGAGCTCAAGGGCGGAGGATTCAGGTAAGGGGGGTTGTGGTGGGCAGTGGGTGTGGCTTCTCATTAGGGGGGGTTTAGTTTTCCTTTAAAGGAATTGTACAGTGTAAAAATAAAAACTGTGTAAATAGATAGGCTGTGCAAAATAAAAAATGTATCTAATATAGTTAGTTAGACTAAATGTAATGTATAAAGGCTGGAGTGATTTGATGTATAACATGTCAGTCTGAACACTACTTCCTGCTTTTCAGCTCTCTTGGTTTACACTGACTGGTTACCCTGGCTACCAGGCAGTAACCAATCAGAGACTTGAGGGGGGGCACATGGGTCATAACTGTTGCTTTTGAATCTGAGCTGAATGCTGAGGATCAATTGCAAACTCACTAAACAGTTATGTCCCATGTGGCCCCCCTTCAAGTCGCTGACTAACTCAGAGTTAGAGAGCTGAAAAGCAGGAAGTTGGATTCTGGCTGTTTTATTAGACATCCAGTCACTCCAGCCTTTATATATTACATTTTTGGCTAACTAACTATATTAGAAACATTTTTTATTTTGCACAGCCTATCTATTTACACAGTTTTTATTTTCAAACTGAACTGTTCCTTTAAGAGACAGTTAGGGGTTAGCCCATGGAACCCATAACTGTATCCTGATAATAAAGCTGCATGTCCTGCCATCACATCAGAAAAACCTCTAAAAATTTGAGGTTTTTTTTTAAGTACAAAAAAAAATTCATAACAGTCGCACGATTCGAATTTTTGGACAATTTTCACAACTTTTATGTTTTTTTCCCCAAACTGGAATTTTTCGGGGAAATGTGTTTAGAAATAACGGGATTCTGTCCGAGTATATTACAGAAAATAAAGAAATAAATTCGGATTTTGATAAATAACCCCCCAAGTGTAAAGGAGGTAATAAAATCATAAAAGTTACATAACCAAGTTCTTCTTATGAGCCCCCACACAAATATTTGGTTCATTTCTACAGACCGTTTTATAAAAAAAATCACAAGATTCTTATTCTGTAATAATCCCAATGGTTTATGTGGCAAATGTGTAAGATTATGTGAAAGTCAGTCTGTCCCTCTATAGGCATCTCTATGGCCGGTCCAAGTACAGGATGTATTCAAGTGTCCCAGATCGGAACGCAAGCCTGGAATGGAAGATGACAATTTAGTTTGTCATCTGTTAAAGGCCAGCACTCGTGAATAGCCATTAACTAGAGGCCGGCACTCGGGAATAGCCATTAACTAGAGGCCGGTGCTAAGGAATAGCCATTAACTAGAGGCCAGCACTAACGAATAGCCATTAACTAGAGGCCAGCACTCGTGAATAGCCATTAACTAGAGGCCAGCACTCGTGAATAGCCATTAACTAGAGGCCAGGACTCGTGAATAGCCATTAACTAGAGGCCAGCACTAACGAATAGCCATTAACTAGAGGCCAGCACTCGTGAATAGCCTTTAACTAGAGGCCAGCACTTGTGACTAGCCATTACCTAGAGGCCAGCACTCGTGAATAGCCATTACCTAGAGGCCAGCACTCGTGAATAGCCATTAACTAGAAGCCAGTACTCGTGAATATCCATTAACTAGAGGCCAGCACTCGTGAATAGCCATTAACTAGAGGCTAATAGTCATTGTGCCAAGAAGCACATGCCAACTGAAAACTGAAACTGTGCCCATAATCAAACACACAAGGGAGACTTATGATGAACTGAAAGCAAACAGCAACTCATAAACTGGGCAGGTGCATCAAAGTGTATTTATGGTGGTTGCCATGTTTAGTGCATGGAATAAACAGTGTAACTGAAAGCACTTTCATTTAGCAACTCTCTTATACAAAGCAATTGTGAGAAGATGAGAAGGTACATGAGATTCGCAGTCCACAGACATACCCATAGTACAGGTATAGGATCCGTTATCTGGAAACCAGTTATCCAGAAAGCTCCCAATTACGGGAGGCCTCTCCCATAGACTCGATTTGAAAGCAATCTTATTATTATGGCTTACTAGAGCTAAAACTTATCCACTACTTAACAAATTACACCTTATACATCTACACTTGCTTCACAGACTTTGTACAGTAGTGATGTGCGGGCCGGGTTCAATCTGGCTACTACAACAAAAAGCCAGTGAGTCGCACTCTCCCTGCCCTCACACTGCCAGCTGCCATTCCCTGAATGTATAAACTCGCACACCTGCCCTGTCTCAGCCCTTTTTGTAAAGTCACCGCGGGGCGGGCAGCATTACTTTGAGGGTTTACTGGTGAATTTATATAGACCTTTCTGATCAAGCTTATTTAATTTTAGCCTTTTCTTCTCCTTTAATCATAATTTCATTCACAACAGGACAATTCTCCTCTAATTATAAAGCACAGACTTTCTGCAGCACATTACAGAGATTACCCAGCACTCACATCTGCCCTTCCCCAGTGAAGCACTGTATATAAATAAATATCATAATTATAACAAAGAATTGAGATGAAGACGCGTCTCAGAAATTGAACAACAGGAGGGCACCGTTACTTACGTTTATAAAATACAGCTTTGAAAGACGTGTTTGGCAGAAGTTCATATATTTTCTCTAGGACCTTTGCTTCACCCACAACAGAGGCATTCCCGTTCCAGACCTGAACAACATCTTCCCGGTCACGAACACTCACGCTGACACCGATCACTTCGTCCTCTAGCAAGAAAATCGGGAGTGTTAAGAGCAATGTAAATAAAGAAGAACCCGGGTAGAATAGGGATACATATAGGAGAAGAGCCTGATTCTGAGAATAGGAGAGAAGACATTCTCAATAAGGGCGGAGCGAAGGACTGTTCTAATGCTAGAAATATCCCAATATCTACCCTACAGTGCATGAATTCAGCCTGCCTCAGAGATCACCTGACCAGAAATACTGCAGATCTAACAGGAAGAAGACTGGAAGCAAAAGACAGAACTCCGTCTGTTCATTGGCTCATGTGACCTAACATGTTTGATTTGTTTGTGTGCATCGTGAAATCATACGATCCCAGGGGGCGGCCCTTATTCTGACATGATTTTTGTGGTGTACTTTTTATTCCTAAATTACACTGTTTACACTGCAAATAATTCACTCTCCTATATAAAATTTAATTCCTGATCCAACAACTGTATTTTTTTAATTGTAATATTGGTGTGTAGGTGCATCTCAGGTCATTTTGCTTGGTCATGTGATTTCAGAAAGAGCCAGCACTTTCTGGCAGGCTATTATTTCTCCTACTCAATGTAACAATGTGTCGCAGTGGGACCTGGATTTTACTATTGAGTGCTGTTCTTAGATCTACCAGGCAGCTGTTATCTTGTATTAGGGAGCGGCTTTCTCGTTACCTTCCAATTCTCCTGTTTTTAGGCTGCTGGGGGGTAAAGGGAGGGGGTGATATCACTCCAACTTGCAGTACAGCAGTAAAAAGAAAGAGTGACTGAAGTTTATCAGAGCACAAGTCACATGACTGGGGGCAGCTGGGAAACTGACAATACGTCTAGCCCCATGTCACTTTTCAAAATTAAATATCGCTTTGTATGAAGAAAGTCAGAAAACACTTACCAGGCGAACAGTGATCTGTAAACTGTTCACCAATAGTAGCTAGCAATAACTCTTTCCAAACCAAAGACTGAAAGAAGAAACAAAAAGAAGTGAATAGTAATAGCAATTTTTCAGGCAAGGTTATTAAATGGGATTGCACATATAATAATAATTGCCGCAGCATCAAATAAACTGCTCTATCCATATACAATTTGCCCAATAGATACTCCCTCCTCATTGGCCTCTTACAATACTATTTAAACGAGGCGGTAACCATAAAATTAAATGGTCTGATGTGGTCTGTAATGTTTAAAGCCCACTACTATACAAAGGCCGATTTGTTCATTCAGCCTGGGTCATGGGCAGGCATATAACTTGCTAATTTAGCTATTCGAAAGATTGAGAGATAAAATAGGAAACGTGTAAGAAGAAACAAAAACCTAAAAGTTATTTATAAAGCGCCAACATATTAGGTTAATGCCAGACGGGGGCTAAATTGGCCTGCTGAAATACGCAGGCAGAAACATCAGCCCCTACGTTGGCATTCCTCCTCACTTGCCTGCACCCGGAACCATTGTGTCGGCTCAAGTGCAGTGTCCTTTGTCATGGGACCTGTTGAGGAAAGTCGAGAGGTGAAAGGAAAGAACTTACAGAGGCTTCTTTAGGAACTTTCATCTTCCACACCCCTCCTTTTGCGTTGCTTTCTTCTTCCCTGAACCAATGACAAAGTTGTGAGTTTGTATCCAGAGAGCAGTTAAGCAGCAATCTGTTCAGAGAGGCAACCACAGAACCAAAACCCAAGGGCAATGGTAGACGAGGTGATTTGTCACCGGAGACTAAATGCTTTCCCACTGGGATAAAGTGAATGGCTGGTGGTAAAACATGTCGCTCGTGAGGCAACTTGGGGCGATTTAGGAAAACCAAAGTAACACGTGTTACCATCGGTGATTCACTTTATCACCATTTAGGAGATTAGTCGCCTGCAGAAGGAAAGATCTGGACAACTAATCTTCTCGTCTACCGTAGCCCCCTAAAGCACCTTGGAGAACTCACCAGAGAGGTTTTCTCTCGCCCCTCATTAAATGGTAACTCCATCTTAGGGGGAGGTTTGAGACGAGAGGGATGTTATTGTAGACGCTCCAGAAACTCTGCAAAACAAACACCTAGTTGATATCCAAAACTCACAACAAATACACACAGAAGCTAAAATGTGATAACTTCACTAGCCCACTTTACATATGAGTCAGATTAAGGGTTAGTTCACAAGAGGAGATTCGGGGAGATTTTGTCGCCTGGCGACTAATCGCCTCGTCTTCTCAGCGACAATCTCCCTGAACTGCCTCAGCGTGTTTTTTCCCATAGGCTATAATGAAAAGTCGCCTGCGCTAATGCACATGCGGCGATACGTTTTCCATAGTCGCCCGAAGTTGCCTCATTCTTGAACCAGCAAGTGTATTTTTTAGTTGTAATATTGGTGTGTAGGTGCATCTCGGGTCATTTTGCCTGGCCATGTGCTTTCAGAAAGAGCCAGCACTTTAGGATGGAACTGCTTTCTGGCAGGCTGTTGTTTCTCCTACTCAATGTAACTGAATGTGTCTCAGTGGCACCTGGATTTTACTATTGAGTGCTGTTCTTAGATCTACCAGGCAGCTGCTATCTGGTTACCTTCCCATTGTTCTGTTAGGCTGCTGGGGGGAGGGGTGATATCACTCCAACTTGCAGTACAGCAGTAAAGAGTGACTCAGAGCACAAATCACATGACTGGGACTGCTGGGAAACTGACAATATGTGTAGCCCCATGTCAGATTTCAAAATTAAATATACAAAAATCTGTTTGCTCTTTTGAGAAACTGATTTCACTGCACAATTCAGCTGAAGCAGCACTATTAATGGATTAAAATAAATAAATACAAATTCCCATGACAGTATCCCTTTAAATGGAGTATAATCCTGCCGAAGCATATCTAAGGATTCATTCATTAAGACTGTGCTTATATGCCCTTGTATTAGAGTCAAGCAGGTGCCATTTAGGTTAAAGGGATACTGTCATGGGAAAAAAAAGTTTTTTTCAAAATGAATCAGTTAATAGTGCTGCTCCAGCAGAATTCTGCACTGAAATCCATTTCTCAAAAGAGCAAACAGATTTTTTTATATTCAATTTTGAAATCTGACATGGGGCTAGACATATTGTCAATTACCCTGCTGCCCCAAGTCATGTGACTTGTG